>NW_009617145.1:44525-78374 GCF_000690535.1 Cariama cristata | reverse complement strand
CCCCTAACGCCAGCCAAAGGTCGCTTCTCTTTTGAAATTTTTGTAGTTTTTTAATGAATTTTTTTCTCTTTTTTTGGTAACGCACTTGCCATGGTGGCTTGGCGCAGCCCCCAGGGCAGCGTACGTGATCCACTGGTCACCTTGGTGCTGCCCGCGCCCCGGTGCGGGGGCTCGGTGGCCCCCAGGTTACCTCACACCGAGCCGGCCCTGCACCACTTCGCGTGCTTGATGCCACTCGAAGCCAAGTGGTGACTGGCGTGGGCAGGTTCCCACCCAGAGGGTACGCTGCATCGCGTGGGTTACAGGGTACGGCCGAGGGAAGAACAACCGCATTAAGTAACGCGGCTTTTTGCGTGGAATGGGTTTGTTTTGTGCTGATGCTTGGGCGCTGAGAGTGTTACCGGCTAATGGAGCTGAAGTGCTCAAGAGGCCAGCACTCTAAATAGGAGAAATAAGGACTTGGATGATAATTACCAATTTGACATCTATCCAAGTTGTGAAGCACCGCTGAAACACAAGACCAGAGTGCCCTTCAGGAAGTCATCTTGTACGTCACCAGCTTTTAGGCAGGATCTGTACTTAAACTCTCCTGACAGATGAATTTCTAACTTAAAACTCTTCAATGAGGATACTACGACCCCCTGAATAGCTGAGTCTACTGTTTAATTATACCTGCAGTTAGAAAGGCTTTCCCTCTAATATTTAACTAAATCTTCTTTACTGAAAATTACATTTAAGGTAGTACCTGAACAAAAGGTCATGTAAGTCTCTCCTTGTTTAAAAAACCAACCTTTTACATCTCAGAAACCTATTATCATCTCTCATCATTTCTTTCTCTGACTAAACAAGCAATTGTTTTAACCTTTCCTTTTCATTAGTGTTTTCCAAACCCTTTCAGTCTTGTTTCATAGTTCACCACACCAAAGTGGATGCAAGTACCACCTAGCTGCTAGTGTGACACATAGTGATTGTATCTACTCTGAATGCCTGCAGCGTGTACTTACGAAATCATTGGGAGCATTTCTACATTTATTACAGTGTAGGTTTTTTTCAGGCTGGCATTCTTACAGCAACATTTTATAGTGGAGGAAAAAATAGCTGAGCTTTTATCTCTAGATAAAGCCTCTTCCTCAATCACCTTCCTTCAAGTAAGTGCCTAATAAAATTAAAGTGAATCTATATCCCTCATGTGCCATAAAGTGTTGCTTGGGGCTTGAACAAGGCTGTGTCTGTTCAATTAGTCTCTAGTACGTTAAAAAGGAAATCCTGAATTTTTTTTTTCTTCTGCATTGATATAAGTTTCGACAAGATTTCTCATAGCAAAG
This sequence comes from Cariama cristata, assembly GCF_000690535.1. NCBI lineage: Eukaryota > Metazoa > Chordata > Aves > Cariamiformes > Cariamidae > Cariama > Cariama cristata. Next base: position 77,049 of record NW_009617145.1, on the reverse strand, counting down.
GTTACAAGAACATGTACCTTCTCCGTGCCGCTCTCTTTGGAACTCCCTTCTGTCGTGAGCAATGTGAGCCTTGGGTCTTGGTGGGTATGCTCCAGCCTGTTCTGGTCTCCCACTGCCCGGGCTGAGCGTTCAAAATGCTGGGTACAGATCCTTCAGTCAGTTTGATCAGTTGTGTCTCTTGTCGAACAGAAGCATCCGTATGCTGTGAGGGGAAGTAAGTTCCCTCGCTCAGAGTCAGCGAACATCATGTCGGTGTGTCTGCCTTGGAGGTCTGCCTCGCCTTGCACGGGGGCAGCGCTGGGGACATCAGTTGGGCTGTAATGGGACTTCAGGGTGTTCTGACGTGTCACTCCTGCTCTTCTGGGACAGCACAACCGGTCTGTGTAAACCTGTTCCACACCAGTGCTGAGGAGGGGAGGCTGACAGCTACGGATGACAATCTGTCACTTCTCAGTTCCTCCTGCTCTTCGCTGCCCTGTGGTGCTCGGTCTCTGGGGGAAGGTGGACCTCATTCACTAGCTGCTCTCTTCATCCCTGGGGAGCTCTTAGGGATGTGCAGTATGGATGGACATGGCCTAATAGGCTGTTGCTGAAGCCAGAGGAGATGGGAAGACAGTCAGCAGCCCAGCCTACAACTCCCAGGCTGAGTTAAGTGTTTCATGGGACAATTGAAACTGTGCTTTCTCGTCTGTCCCCTCAATGTGGAATTGTTTTGGGTTTTTTTTTTCCCAGTTCTGTGCCTGTGAGAGCATTACAGCAGATGCAGTATGAAGCAACATGCACAACTGACCCTGTGTTGCCCCACGTGCCCGTAAGAGATGGCACAGGAGCACACACATATAATTGTGCTTCAGCTATGGGTCCCGGCAGGCACTTTATGCTGCTTCGACCGCCTCTGCTGTCGCTGTTCTGGTCTGCGGAGCAGGACTGTGGCACGGCAGCCACCGGCCTGAGCTAGGTCTTGCCCAAGAGGGCACAGACAGCATCTCTGATCACTCTTTACTCGGAGAACCAAAGATTCTCTTTGGACTGCTAGCTATTCATACACAGAATTAAGACAGTTTCTCTAAAGCAGATTGGATGTCTCTATATACGTTGTTCTGGGAATTTTGTTTAGCTTGTCCTCTTGCCACATGCTACACCCTGTGTTGATGTTTGTATCATCCCAGCCATTTGGATGATGATTTCTTTTTCCTGTTACACAGCAATATGCCAACCCAGCAGGCACAACACTTCATCTTTATCTGCAGCTTAAAAATCTTCTCTGTCTGTGTAGACATTCAGAGTAGCGACACATCTGCCTGTTACATTCTCACAGCGTAACCGCTTTTACCTTGTGCTTTATTCTAGGTTTTGGTTATTTACTTTAGCAAATGCAGGTACTGCAATGGGGAAATGGCTTGCTATTACCCTTGGATTTTATTCAGACACTGCAACTGGAGGTTTTTGTGCTTAATCTTGAGGAAAAAGGCAGGAACTTGCCCTGTAAGGGTACTGCTTCAGAGCAGCATTGCTGTGCAGGGGAAGGGTGGGGAGGAAAGGACAAAAAGAAACAGGTGCTCGATAGTTCCCAAATAGAATGATTTCCTCATAATGTCAGGCTCACTTTTTACCTGATCGTGCTCCTCCACCACCATGGTCTTAGTAAGTAATCAAGAGGAGTAAGAAAGATGCTGATTTGCATGTGTGTGTGTATAAATCTGTTGTCATTATACAAGGAAGAGGGAGTTTTCTTTTTCCCCCATTACTCTCTGAGGTTTCTTCCATCCTCTGCGAACTCCTGCAGGGATGGACACATGCAGGCACGCTGTTGTCCGGTGAGGTAGGCACTCCTGTCCCTGGCACGACAGTGACAACACAAGTGACATGAGTGAAACAAAGCGACTGAACGACTTATACGGAAGAGCTGGAGAAGAGCAAGGAGCTGCCTCAAATACCAAACTAATGTCCTGGCCACTTGTTTTTCTTTATTTTAATCAGTGACATTTTTATAAGTTGTTATAATCGATGTGAACAACCTGTGAACGTTTTCGTTCTGAAAAAGGCAGCATTCACCTCTGAGAAGAATGAAAAGTGATGCTGGAGGGTGAGTGGGATGCTTGGTGGGGGTGTTTCCAATGCTGCTTAGTTTGGCTTTTGTTTTTATTTTCATCTCAACGTATACTCCTCTGAACATTCTCCCAGCATTCTGGCTCTGGTCTTGACACGGACCTCACAGATTTCACCTTACCTACTTTGTTTTTGAAGGATCTTAGTACCTAATGCAGATGTGACAATAAATTTGACAGAACCGTGAACAATTTCTTAATTTATAGCTTCAAATGCAGTTAGCATAAACTTGCAGTTTAAAAAGATTATTTCTTTGATCCTTTTCTGATTTCCACTTCTGAAATAAAAGCAGATTTACTAGTTGCTCGTTGCATACTTAACCCTGTTAAACGCTGACTTGCTATGTGGCTGCCCACACAGGGCAGATAGAAATCTCTCAAGCTGAATGCCTTTCGGCACCGTGGTTACACGGTCCTGCGGGGTTCTACCCCTAAAGGTGAGCCCTACAGGGATCTCAGCATCTGCCAAATTTGTGTTTCAACTTTAGGCTTGGTAGGCTTCAGTTCTGCAGCCAATGCAGTTGGATGTGCTGAACTTCCTTCTGTGAGCATGAAAGGTTTTCAGTGATATTTCCAATTAGGCATGCTTTGGAATTAAAATAATGATACTAATTGTCTCTCCTGACACACTTTTCCCCCATTTGCCGGAAGTTTTGTGAAGAAATCTTAACAGTTTCTAAGTGTTTTGATGGATGTGTTAAAAAAATAATAGGCAACTATTTGCCTTAAAGAATGGGTTTGCTATCTCTCTCTCTTTTTAATACTATCCTTATACAAGACCACGGACACCAGAGAGGGTAACAGCAGTACTTAGTTTTGAGCATTTGTGAAGGGGGAAAAAAAAAAAAAAAAAAAAGTATTTTTCTTCTGAGGCTCTAACTTTCCAGCTTTCCTGTTAGCTCTGTAAAGCATAAACTTTAAAACTCAGTTTGTTCAAATTCATGGAAATCTGCAATCCACGTTGGACATGAGACTTTATACAGCTATTAAGTCAAGCAATTCGATAAAATATGAGGTTGAAATTAATATAGTGTGAATAGAGCAACAAAATCTCTTTGAATTGTTTCAGAGAAAATCCTCAACCCTAATTCACAGCTTCCTTGTGTACTTAATTAACAGCTTATACCATTTTCAAAATAATTGAATGAACTACGTGGCTTGGTTTTTTTTTCCCAATGTGCAAAGCTGCAACTTTCCCCTCTGATCTGTCCGAAAGATTGTGTGAACCACATCACAGGATTAAGGCAGTGCCTTACACAATCTCCTAGTTTGAGATGACAGTGAAAACCAAATAGAACTTCTGCTTACTTCACCAAAGTAAGCATCTGAAGTACAGAGCTGCTTTGTAAATGGGAGGCTGAAAGGTGTCTATTGAAGAGGAGTTGTTTGAGAACGTGTGTATCTGTGTCCGTTACCAATTTTGAGATAAAGCTGCTGGGGTTGCTGTGATGATGAATGATTGCGTGCTATAGTCGTAGGTGCTCAGCTTAGTATTTTTGCACACAAATATGGACAGTGCATGAAATGTACCTATTGTTATTTATTTTTTTAAAAGGTAAAGTCTAATTAACAGATTTAATTACTTTGCCTCTAATGAAAGCAACAGTAAATCTTCCAATGCATTGCCTTTGTTTTTTTCGGTACTCATTACAGTGTTTCCTGGCATTCATCAACACTTCTAAATTACTAGGAAGAATGTGATTAATCATTCCCTTCCTTATGCTTCCTACTAGACATACACAGATCATTGCAGGCAAGTTGAAGTAAGCCATTTCAAATTTTCAAAATGTGCTGCAGCTAGTGGAAATTGGAGGTAAGCACCAGTTTAAACAGTCTGTCAACAGATTACAGGACCAAAGGTAAGCCGGTGTCTGACTGTAACTGAGGATCTGATGACTAACAGTTGATGAGTTGTCTTTGAGGAAGGATTTCTCTTTCACACAGTCAATAAAAATCCAGGGAAGGAGTTAATGGAATGAATTTTGAGTCCAGCCCAAATGCGTCTCAAAGCAACTTGAGAAACCAGAGTTCAGATGTCAGAAGCTCCAAATTCAGAGCCAAACCTCGAGAGCTGATGGTCTCATGTTTGCATTGGGATTTATTTGGGTTTGCTAGATTAAATCAGAATTCATATGCATAAAAGTTCTTTTCAGGCCAAAAAGGAACAGTAAACCAAACAGACAAGTCCAAACTACAAAGATCAGAGTTTTCATCTTTATTCTGCGAATATGGAACATTTGGAAAGCATTGCGTAAACTGAACTTCTGCCAAGTTTTCTGAAACAGTTACCATCTACTTTGTCTGTACATATTTATTTGGTAAAAATGCATGTTGCTCTGTTTTTGGAAGAGAGAGGTTACCCCTGAACTGCAACCTGTAGGGACAGAAAATATCTCCTCAAATGGTTTGTCAGCAAAAATTTAAATCGGCTCCTGTCCCTATCCACCCATGCTACTTCACAAGCTTGCATCGCCACTGGAATGAAAGCACCCCCGGCAGTCAAAGAACAGCAGCCAAACGCGCTTCATGTGCTGCCCCACGAGGGCGGGAGGGAATGATCTGGCCAAGAACTGAGCACGAGTACGTAGCCTGATTTCTTCGGAAAGAATTAAACGATCCTTTTATGTCCTCATAGGAAAGTAGCAGCTTTCTGTTCTCCCTCTGCAGCCGCCTTTTCTAGAAGACTGTTCTTCAGAAGGGCATAGGGCAGCGTCATGCTTCAGCCTCTAAGATTCACACCTGTAGCTGTAGGAAATACTCATATTTTTGAGCTGTTGCTTAGATGAACAATAATAATAAAAGCCCAATAGCTTAAAAAAAGCATCTTTAAGCATTGTCACTTAAACTTAATAATCATTGGTATGAATAGTTAACTCACCAGTTTTAACGTGGTAATCAACTACCATGTTTCACCCTAGATTCTGGGTTATAAGAAATCCCTGCTAAAATGAACATAAATTTGTCTCGGCAAAGGCTTCCAACTGAACGTAAGCCACAACGGGTTTCTTTTAAGTTGGATGTGAGCTTCCTCCCTCCCCCTTCCTCTGACGGAGAAAAAACAAGTTCTGGAAGCCTGGTTGCTGCTTTGAAACAGCAATAATGTGAAATCTCTTCGTTGTTTCTGTGTTAAACACTCTTTTTGAGCTGCTAGTACTTAAATGAAGGGATATAGTTGCTGAATACTTACTTAAGACCTGTTTTCTCAGCTAGATGTATGAGTTGACCTTGACACATATGGACCAACTATACCAACAGCTTTTTTTTATTAGTCTTTTTGTCTGACTAGTCTCTTCTTTTTATTAGCGCTGAACGATACAATGCTGTTAGGTCCTGGAGGGGCAAAACCCACTGTTGTAATGGAAGTAGAAGCAACTAGATGGGGGAGAGTGTCTGTCCTCGCCTCGCCGGTGACTGACGCGGGAAGTGTTTGAGCCTGCGTCAGGCTGTGGCGCTTCGACTGGGCTTGTTGAAGGCGTTTGGCCAAAGGGCCAGCCGCATGGCACGTAGGTTCCTTGTTTAGTCCTGTTATAGCCCAAGTACGTTGTTTTTCTTAACCTGCGCTATTTAGAGTTAAATCTTATTCCTTTATATACTCAGTAATAAAGGAAGTTAAGTGTTTCAAGTACCGCAAGAGTGCTAGAAGTAGATCCAAGTGAATCTTCATATGGGGGAATTCTGAGGAATTGGGTCCTGTGGGCTTTTTGGAAGGGAAGCGGGGAGGGGGGCGGAGCGGGAATGTAGTTGCCGTGTTGGCCACGATTCCTGCCCGTGGAGGGAGGGCTGCCTGTCGGACAGAGGGAGCTTGTAATCTGTTTGTAGTGGCAAATTCCACATTTGGCTCATTGCGATACCTCGGTCGGGGTTAATTATAGAGTGGGGGGGGGGGGGAAGACGGGAATGAGAGTCTCTTTCAGGAAACCTAATGCAAAGGAAAGCAGAGTGCAGTTCAGTACCTCTTCTTCTGCCCGACGCTTCAGCTGCCGAAAGCCCCGCACCCTTATTCGTGCAGACAGGACGGTCTCTGGAAGGGCCAGGCCTAAGGATGGCGTGAAGCAGCCTGTTGTTGGGGGCAGTTCTGTGTCGGGTACGCTCTGGGGTTATAAACAACTACCGAGATGTTCCAGCATGACTTATTTTCAGATCGCTCCGATATTGATGCATTCCCTTGCACGTTCTCTGTTTGTGACCTATTTTTGATGAGTTTCACATCTGCTTTAGCAGCTCTTTGACAACCAGAAAACAGAGCTGTTTACTGAGTTCACAGCTGCTGCTAATATCAATGCAACTAGCCAGGAGTGACTGCTTGCTTGGTTTGCTCATCCCGTTGAATGAACCTCTCCACAGGGTTTGTTACAAGTTTGTTTCAACTGGAATGCTATCAGAAGTTCCCACATCTGTGAAATTCTCATACTTCAGCCTTCCTAGAAACCCAGAAACATATGCACCCTCACTAATTCCAGTAACTTTCTTATATTTCCCATGGCTTAACTACAGCAGCTTTTCATAGAGAGTGAAAACATGACAACCTGTTACAAATGGGACAAACTTCCTGCTGTCATTAGTTAATACTAATGCTACTGACAGCTTTGCAGTTGAACAGAGAGTCTTTAAGGAATTGAGCCTTCCAGCCTAGTTTAAGGACACTGTTGCCTAACATTTCATGTGGTTGTGTTTTATTATGGTAACAAAATTACTTTATTTTTCACGTTATTTTTTGTATACAGATGAGATTTGAAAGGGTAGGAATGTAAATTAATCGTGCGGTAATATGTGTTTCCTTGCATCACCTTCAGTGCTCTCTGGGACTGGCTTGCTCGCGGTGTATCGTTTCTGGGTGAGGCTGCGTCCTTTAAGGCTGCGTTCCCACCTGCGCTGCCCTCCGAGCGTTCGTGGGCAGTTTGGTACCCTTGCGCTTCGTTGCTCTATGGACCAGTTACTCCTGGAACGCTTCTTCCCGCTGATCAAAGAGATTATCGGACCTTTGTGGTTTAGGTGGAAGAAGTTGCAGCTGTGTGAGGTCTGGACACAGTTTGGATTTGGTTTTGGGTGGGTTTTTGTGTTTGGCGCTCGGACGTTGAATAGCACAATATTGCAGGTAGCCTGCATGCGCTTCTGGAAGCGAACAGAGGTCCCAGGCTCCATCAAACAATTTGCCTGGGGACACGCTGCTTCAGTTCTGGCCTGTGCCTGGAGACACTGCCCTCCCTGATTTTCAAATGCTGTTCAGAGGTGTTATTGATCATCTCCCAAGTATTCACTTTTGTAATAATTGTATTTCCTAGGCCAGGTCTTGGATCTCAAAAAACCTTCAAGCCTTTCTGTATCCTTGTGGGGTAAATGTTACAGGTTAACTGTGATCTGAATTACAAATGTGGAAACAAAGGCACAAAGAAAGGGTATAAAAGATTTGCTGGAGTCATTTCAGTGCATCAGAGACAAAAGTAGGCAAAAAGATTTCTGACTCCCACCTGCGTCCTACTCTTCCAGCAATTTCCACGCTTCATTCAATTTAGGAACTCCTGTTGTCGTGGTATCTCACAGGTAGCTCTCATTTCTTAATGGTTTTGAAGATTGATTCCTCCCCCCCGGTTCATTTCCAGTTGTTAATGAAGCATATCTTGAATTTTCTTTGGTCCACTGCAAGCTTGTGATGGTGACTCCAAAGTACTTTCTGATCTCTACCAGCTTTTTTTAGAGATTGATAGAAAACGTGCTGACCAGCCTTTGCTCTCACTTTGTCATCTCCAGCCAACAGGAGATACCAGAGCGCTTGTTTGGGCTCTTCTTAGATGGACTAAAATGCTTCATTGCTGATATGCTTTTCTGTTTGGTCTTCTGGACTGAAACAAGGCAATGCTGTGTGCTAGCTTAAAAACATTCATTGTGGTAGCTAACTGAACTTGTAACGCTGCGTGTGTTTGTACTGTGAGGGCAAGGGGAGGCACGAACAAGCGGAGTCCCCGTTGTAGGAATCGCTGTTCTAATAACCCTATAATTTTACCAGAATGCTTGTTAACCAATTTTTGGTATCTTTCGGTATAAAGTTGTTCTCCACAGATGTTAAATGAAACCTAGACACACAACAGCCCTCTCCGGAACTGTATTTATTCCACCTGTCTCACATACTTAATCTGGGAAGTGAAGTCTTGTGTTTTTTGAGATGTCTGCTGCTTCTGATTTGTTGTGAGGGGGGGAGCATGGATGAGTAGCTAATACTAGTCTTCTAAATTTGAGATGGCTAAATCTGTCCAACACAAATCCCACATGAGTTTAAGGCAGAACATAACAGTCCCTGAACAAAAGGATTGCAAGCGGGCAGTGTGGAGTCGAAAGTGGGCAGGGAAGTGCCTTACGTTATTGTTACGCAAGTCTCAGCATTGCCTCGCCTTACCAAGAGGCAGGAAGAATCAGAAATGCATCCAGTCAAGACAGCTGTTTGGGGAGGTCATAGCATGGCGTGAGCACGGCTCCCTGACCCATAGATTCCATGCCGACATGTTGCTGCTGCTACATCTGTGAGTCTCCTCTAATCTTTCTGCACCACAACTCATCTTTGCTCTTTAGCTTTCTTCTTTTCTGTGAACTCCTTCAGGCTGTAGAGGTGGCAGGTATTCGTCAAGGTAGCTCTCTGCCTCCTACCTAGACAAATCTGATAAACTCCTAGCGCCCTGCCATAGAGGTAGGAACGTTTCTTTGTGGTTCCATAGGGCTTTGCTGCTGTACCGCTTTCCAGCTGCAGTAGGGCAGATTGGTAAACTGATGCCTGTGAACTTGTCCTGTCTGTGCATCATCAGATCCCGAGGTGGTTGCTGGAGGGGTCTGTGGGACAGTGCAGAAAGAACAAATGCTACAATGCATCACCGTCATCCTCGGTGGAGAAGTTCACCCCGTCACAGAACAGCTGAGGTGAGAAGAGACCACTGGAAATAGTCCACACCCACTGCTCAAAGCAGGGGCAGCTCTGCCCAGGACTTTGTCCACCCACATTCTGCTTATCTGTGAGGACGGAAACTCCACACCTGCTCTGGGCAACCTGTGCTGATGTCTCATCACTCTTACTGCAAACGTTTTCTCTTAAATGGACGTTTAAATGGAGTGCCATGGATTTCAGTTTGTGCCCGCTGCAGTTGGAAAGAGGCAGCTGTATAGGTGGATTTTGGCAAAGTTGGGAGAAAGGAAACAAAGTATTGGCCTGCAATAAAACAGGAAATTTAGAGGCAAAAATGCTGAATTTCCGTGGCACGGTACAAATCAGCAGATTCTACAGACTGCAAGAGGGGAATCCTTCCAGCCCCAACTGAGATAGATGAGCTAGTTCACAGCTTTCAGAATTGCAATTTAAAGCAGCAGGAAAAATGATGGAGAACGAGCGTGTCAACATATGCTCGCTTGTGTGTTCTCAACTTTGTCTGTACATGTGAGTGCAAGAAAAGCCTCTTGTTTTTCAGAGGCATCCTGGGTTTCTCCAGCACAATTCTGTGGTGATGAGTGAATTCCACAGGAAAGCTTTTTACAGCCACAGAACATACAAAGTCTGGAACATGGATAAACTGGTTAGGATAAAATAGAATCCAGCAAAACCCTCTGCCAAAATCGGAAGTGAAATGAATAGAGGTTCAAAAAAAGTTCATTCAGTATGCCTGGCTCCTTGTTTTCCATCATTTAGGAATAATTACATTTTTGTCACTAACATTGTTTTTAAATGTCAATAGAAACCAGACAAGTAGATTTGTAAACCCAGCCCTGTCACATTGAATGTATTAGGTTTTCCAATAACAGTCCCTTTTAAGTAAGGGCGAGGAAGCACTAAAAGCTCAGTAACTCTCGCGTGTGAGGAAGCTATTGAAATACTTGTTAGGCTTTCTGACAAGCAGGCTGAAATATAATAGGCCTGGAGCTTTGTGAAGGAGCTGGCAAGCCGTGGTTGAAGAGAGGATGGTACCCCCAGAGTTTGAAGGCCAGATGATTTGTGCAAAGGGGATGTTGGAAGGTTCAAGGCAAAATAAACAAATGGGGCTACCCACAGGGACAGCGTTAAGCTGGGACCAAAATGCTTCCTTAGCTTGGTTTCTAAATATAAGTTAGTCTGTCTAACCAAAGGCGGTGTTTTCAGTTAGCGTTTCTTCCTCTCCATACTTGGGCCAAGGAGCCATTTTCCATTACCCAATTCTCACCGGATTTGTTCCGACCCAAACTTTCCCTAGCCTTTTGCCTAGCGAGACACTGATCTGCCTGCTCCTCCAGAGCAGCGTGTAATTCTCTTCTTGCAGCCCTAGATGGGATTTGTTACCTCTGCCCTACCCTGCTGGCTCTGTTCTTAGCCCTCTGCTTTGGTATTCTGCTTAAATATGCTGCCTCTTTTGCACCTATTATTCATTTGCTGTTAGAAATCAGAAGATTTTTGGTTGTATCGTCTCGTACTAGAGCAGCCTGGGTACCTGGGAAATGTAATCTAGCCTCTGGCAACACGGATCCTGCTAACAAAACAGACATTTTTCCGTGTTTTTAGATCAACCACCATGGCTCAAGCAACAAGACAAATAAATCGAATCAAAGGTTGTTCGTAGCATTTATAGCTTTGAATGCAGATTTGAAGATGTGAGCTGAGTGTTGCCAGATGCAGTGATAACTTAGGTGACTTTTGCAGGCTTCCTTGAGCCATAGCTTAGAGGTATGTCCCTAGTCTTGTTCGTATTGGCAGGGGATTGAGAGCTCCCCAGGAATTTTCCTTTAAAAAGCCCTTGCTCTTCAGTGGAGCTGTATTGTAAAGAAGATGTGACTCCAGGGGGACAGCTTGGTCTTGTATTAATCGCTGCGTTCAGACTGGGGTTTAATTGCCTGTAATTCATACAGCTGTCAAAATGCAACAGAGCTTAAGCTATCTACCACTTAAAAACTAGGTTCTAGGGGCCCTGAGCATAGGTATTATTAGAATATGTCAGCTCAAGAAAGAGTCCCTCAAAAAGTAGATCAGGAAGCTGTTATAGCTGTTGACGGCTAGCTAGAGAATATTACATTACGCTAACTCAATTTTTCCCAAAGGAGAGGAGTTTTTACACTTACTTCCTTTTTTACAGATATGACAGATCTGGGATATGTAAAACAGAAGAGAATAGGGAAGCAGGAACGTTTTAGCAAACAGTGGTCTGAAATCCTAGCTTTCTAATACTTTCTTGAATTTTATATATGTATATGTTCTCTCTTTTACATAACATAGCTGGCTGCAAAAGAAACACCTTTCCTGTTGAGGTTGCAAATTACCAACGTGTGTTACTGCACCTTCCAGATCATCCCCTATTGACGTAAGGTTACGTTCCCTGATCCCTGCTGCACCTTAAACGCCACCAGGCAGTCGCCAAAGAAAGGTTAGTCCTGCCTCCCTCTGCAAGCACGCCTCTGAGTCACTGCAGACGTTCTTCGTGGAGGCCCACGGTCCCTGAGCAGTTCAGAATAGGCCGACTCATTCCAGTCCTACCAACGTATTCCTCGCTGAGTCAGGGAGGGCACAGAGCCTTTGTGCAACCCTGCTGGCGTGCAGAAATGTCACTGTCTATGAACAATACCAAATGGCAGTCGACAGATCTTCTTGCAGGAAACTTACTGTAAGATGGGAAAGCACCTTTGTCTCCAGCCTATCTGGAAGCTGGTCTGATGTGCCTGCTTTATTACACTGGATAAAGCTCAGTTTGAAAAATTAAAGGAATTCCATCATTTAAAACCAGAACAAAACTAAACGGTAATATGCTCTATCCGTAATACAGGCAACTTGATAGACACCTGCTATGTGAACCTACATTCCTCCAAAGTTGTGTACTTTGGGGTGTAAGGATCCATCCTGCATGGCAGTGTGTGGTCACACCATAAAACGGGGACAAATTTCTTTACCCCCTGTTTGTATATACCACATCTCTTTGGATGCCATCCTCTTACTGAGCGTGTTAGCTAGAACGTTGTGCTGCTTCGTGGTACACTAATGGACCAGGTGAAAGTCCCAACGTCAGAAACCAGGATTGCTGAACTTAAAAAGCATCATTTTCTCCCATCTCGTAGCTCAGGAATTCATATTCTGCTACTGACCCTACTCACTGGCTTTCCTGTAACTGCAGTTCTGTTATGGTATGCTGGAGAATTCTGTGAAAATGTGGAACTATCTTTAACTTTCCTTTTCACGATATATTTCCTGGGGCTTCTTTGAGTATTGTACTGGAGGGATAATGCAGTATTCTCAGAAGAACACCTTATTTGCTGATTGTGTTGTAATCGTTATATGCCCATCGCAAAGTGTGTCTTTCTCATCTTAATAATATTCCCCTGGAACAGCGGTTGGAGTCAGGGAAAAGTCCTGTGTAGCTAGCCTTGGCAGTATCCAATGTGTCTAGCAGATGCCAAGTGGAATGTTCTATAATAAATCATCTCTAGCTAAATCTTTGCTAATATAGCAACTAAAATGTATGAATATGTTACTTTAGCAAATGCATACTGTCAGAACCTAATTCTGGTTTTCTAGCCTCTAAAAGTGCGGGTGGTGCATATTAGTGCTGAAGTGAATGGTTTGAGGAGAAGGAACTTAAACTGAAAGTACCCTAAATTCAGGTTACTTGGTGTAGATACTTGAAACACTGCTATCCATGGGAAAACTGTCTTGTTTGTGTTTTAAACCACTCAATTGCAGACACATTTCTTCCTCTTTTTACCGTCACTTATTTGCAGGGAGCATGAGGTTTTGAAAAATTGAGAAAGCAACTTGCAGTTCTGTAGAACTTTCACCATCTCTGTTTGGGGTATAATTTGCAGCCTTAAAGACAGATAAAAAGAGAACATTTCCAGGAGATAATGTGGCTTAGATTAATTGGTGTTGCTGCGCATGTTCACATCAATGACTTGGAGGAAATCCAAAATTTTCTAACTCTTTATAGTACCTAAATACAGTATAAATAAAGCACTGATCTCCAAAACTTGGAAAAGGATTTATCTTAGCAGGATTGAGTGAGTTTGCTTATTGTCTTTAAAGGAAACAAAACTAGTGTTCTGGCCCTTTTCTAATCTTTTTCAAGATTAAATTTGTTCTTTATAAAAAGAAAGAAAATGAATGGACACAGTTGATACTAAAGATTAAAGTAACTTCCTATATTTGCTAGGCAGCGATCTGTGGGTTTTTTTTTTTTCACACTGATAAATTTTGAGGTAAAATGATTTGTCGATGTCCAGTTTCTCTTTTTAGGGATATTCAACAGTAAAAAATGAATCAGAAAGGACTTAAGAAAAGCTGGGGCAAGGGGGAAGATGGGAGAGAAAATTAAGTGAACCTTAAGGTCAGTGTCATAAAGATACCAACCTAACCTGATTATTGCCTGTCCTCTGGAGAGGAGAAAATCTTACACAACTGCATTAAAGTTGAGAAGGATGAGAAGCTGGAAAGAAGAGGAAATTATATTACTCTCTGAGGTAGATGATGTTGTACAGTTAACAAATGATGGTCACTTACGTTCCTTTAAAAAAAAGAAAAAAGCATTGAAGTCACGTCACTGAATGAGAAAAGGCAAGTATAAATTCTTGGGCTATATCCAAGAAAGTGAGGTGGAATATCATTTAGTATACAACTGGCTTCTCTTTCATAGGAAGTCAAAGGCTCTCCACTAAGAGGAATGCATTATTTACAGGTTTGGAAAGGTCTGTTCCGTATCCTAACAGTTACTCGGTAATCTTTTGACGTTGATGACATTGTACAATCTCAATAGTGCCCCACTGACTGTTTTCACTGACTCTGCAGCTTCGCTTTCTCGAGCACCCAAGGTTATCTCTAGGCTGACATGCAGTTTAGCAAAGAGAAATCCTTAGGGAACTGAAAAGCAAGTCTCTCCCTGTCCCATGCTATATACCCTGTGTCATTCACCAGAGCCTGGGGGAGAAGAGTGCTGGGAACAGGCACTGCTTGGACACAAAGTCCGAGTCCGCCTGGCCGCCCAGCCTGCGTCCGCCCTGCTGCTGGTCAGTACCTGGGCATTTTCTCTTGGAGGGTGGGCAGTAGTGGTGCTGAGCCAGGGCTGGAAAACAGAAGAGTCGAGGGAGTGTGCCTTCACCTGCTCTTTGTCGTGGTGGGCAAGTACAATAGGACATTGCTCTTTGGTTTTCCTATGGGAAGTGGGCTTTTTTTCCTGGAGTAGCCCAGCTTTATGTAGAGCTTCTGTCCTCTGGCTTTATTCGGATGAGCCCAAGGCATTTTCTGATTGATTCATGCTCAAGTGCTCGCACTGAAAACACTTCCAGAGTTACACAGGGTGGAAGAAGTACAAAATTCAAGTCCTTCAGTGTGAAAGTACACATGAAATGAAGGATATTTCTGCAACTTTTGATAGCTAGGTTGCCCTTCAACTACTTCTACTTCAAATCCATTCTGGGAAACCTTTTCAGTAAACGAGCACTGTTGGGTCCCTCAGTCTCTCTGCTGGGAAGAATGGCCAGCAACGTTTTTACAAGTTAGTGTCTTGCGGTCGATATGTGCTTACCCACAGCACTTAAGTTACTTGTCTGTTGCAGAGTAAATATGTGCATTTAAATGAACAATTGTTCATGCACTAAATACACTATTTTGTGTTTCACCTATGCTTGGACTTGAAAGGCAGAACTGTACAAGATGCTAATTTTGTCACATTTATTTGTGAAGTAGCATGTACATTTCTGGTATTTACCTTGAGTTTTATGTATAATATTTAGCATACCTGTTTGTCTTAGTTATTAGAGGGCCGGGGGAAGAGGTATACTGAATGGAGTAGCATGGTTTCTAGCTGCTTTGATTGGGTGCCTTGATGGGATAATGCTGTTGGATTTCTTGAAAGTGGTTTTGGTGCAGAACGCTTGAAAACGATTAAATAGAAATGTTACTGTGCAAGACACCATCATCTTTTAGCTAAGCCTGATATGAAGAGAAATGAGTTATTTGCTGCACTGCTTTGAAATGCAAGAACTTAAAATACAGGGATTGGTTTACTTTGCCTTTGTTAGACTGAGAGCTTTAGAAATGTGCGGAGCAGAGAACACAGACTCTTCTTTTTCTTTTATTTTTTTTTTTTCTTTTATATTTTTTTTTCTTTTAACAACTGGAGGTTTAGAGTGGCTGCCGACGCGGGAGGAAATACCATTAGATAGATACAAGAAAAGCCAATATTCCACGTTATTCATGCAGACAACTAACATTTGAAACTTGCATGAACTGCTTCCACTTAAAAGCTGTCAGTCACATTGGTTATAAAAAGCCCAGAGCACTTAGGGACTGTCAATCACTTCCCAGAAGAGAGAGCTGACATCTTAACATTTACTTTGCCAGTATTTACCAACTGCAGAAAACCAAAGGGTGAAAATGCAAATGAAAACACACATTCTCACGGATCATATAATACAAGGGGAACATTTGGATCAGTTACTGTAGCTGCTCACCTAGGAGCCTCCAATCCCGAGAAGATTTTTCTCTCTTGCTCTATGAATAGAAGTGTTGCAGGCTGGCTGTGCCGTGTTGCTGCAGGGAAAAGGCTTCTGCAGACGGTGTCTGCGGAGGGCTGTCACAGAGGCATCGGGTGAGGAACTGGGTTGACTCTGGCCCGTTATGGCTCCGGGAGCAGAGAGAAATGGGCAGAGGACTTCAGAAGGGCACATCAAGGGCATCTACCTTGCTTTTTTTTTTCATTATGGTGATAGGGATGTGGGTGTTGTAATTATCAGCCTGATAACATGTTCCTGTGGAAGAAGGGGATTGGCAAGGAAAGGAATAGGAGGAACCTGTTAATTCAAATACATCTTCTGCTCTTTTTCTGTACATTTCTAGCTCTAGTTATCCCTGGGTTGCTCTGGGAACTGATGCTTTAGAAGTCTCTTGGAGTCATGCAGCCAACACCCGCAGCGTATCATTCACCGGTGAGCCCAGAGGTTTTGTTTGCTGTGGCCATCCAAGTCTCATAATCCTAACACAGCCTTTGGTTCTGCAAGTCATCTTCCATGCAGGGTTCCTCCTGCCGTTTGGAGTGGAATTTGGCCCCAGGTTAAACCCCCTAAATGAGGTTTCTAGAGACCCAGTGTAACTGCAGATACTCAGGTATAAATTCGCAGAACCAAAGTTGTGTTCCCATTCAATTCCCGTTGTAGTCAACAGAAGTCAAATCCATGCAGTTTATGGAACCAAGTGATTTAGTTTACCTTGGAGCAGACACCTCTCAGCTATCAGCGGAATGGTTCCATAGGCTTCATGGACTATATTGAGTAGGTTTCCTTTGACTGTAACAGGAATTCAGACACTTACTACCTATTAAGTGCCTTAACCTGGAACCAAATCCCATCCTTGCAGCCAACTGCTTAAGTGACTCTGACCGTTTGGAGGACTTCCTCACTGGGATTAGCCTCCTCTTGAAACTCATGTTCCCACGTACATGGAGCTACCATACTTTCTTTCGTAGTAGGGCTGTCTGACATGGTATATGCATACTTTAACCTTTCTGGCATCTTTAGCTTGGATATAAGTAGTCCTACAGCTATGGCAACCCAGGGCTCACTGTGGATAAGTAAACCAAGTATTTACCAATTGCTTCTGATCTTTCTGTGTGTATTTGTGCGTCAGATTTATCTGTTAAGCGGTGGTATGAAGAATGCCAATTTAGGTTATGGGGTATGAATAAACGAATTACATGACAGTCGAGAAGGTCTTGCTGCTGAGTGTGTATAAATGCATGCACCTGCGCTTAAGGAAAGCAGATTACCATAGGATTCAGGTAGTACAATAAGATCAAAAGATATGTTTGGGGACTTGACTGAAGGTATAAGCTTCCTCTGTTTTCCCCTTGGAGTGGAGTAGTAGATTCCACTGTTTATGACCTTTACTTACCAAGGGAAAAAGCATTTTGCCATTGTTTCTTACATGCCACATCTATCTCTCTATAAATGGGCCAGGCCTGTATTCTCTAGTACTTTATTTTCATATTAGGAAGCTCTTTCTTCCCTTAGGGAGACTGTTTGTCCTCCTTTCAAGGGTAAATAAAGAATGCTATTCACCATAACAATAAGTCTAGAAAGAGGAACAGAAAACAAAATGTCCCTGTATACATCTTGAATAGCTGAAAGTTGATTACATCAATGCTCTGCTAATCATCCTCAGATTTTAATGCCAAAACCCTGAAGGCTGTGTTTACTATGGACCAGAGGTTGGGGCTAAGAGAAAGTTCACTAGCTTAATGTAAGAAAATGTAGGCTGAGTGTATATTGAGTAACTTCCTAATAGAGACACCCACTGGTATGCAGAATAGACTTCTGTGGTCCACAGAGGATGTTAAATAGAATGGATTATTTATTTTTACTTCTTGGAATCCTAGAGAAGTTATATCCTAGTTGTATCCTATATCCTATCTATACAGAGAGAGAGTTTCTCTTACATCCTCTTCTCATCTCCTCTATGTCCTGT
Organism: Cariama cristata; assembly: GCF_000690535.1. Taxonomy (NCBI): domain Eukaryota; kingdom Metazoa; phylum Chordata; class Aves; order Cariamiformes; family Cariamidae; genus Cariama; species Cariama cristata. The sequence goes on along the minus strand of NW_009617145.1, from coordinate 59,499 downwards.
GGTCCATGTCTTGTGGCCCTCTGCTATATGACAGTTGAGAAACATAGCTCATAGGGTCAGGAAAACAGGTCATGGTCTCCTATATGCACCGATTATCCCTCTGTTCCCCTTCTCTAATGATACCGAGAAGTAGAAAACTCTCAATGTTGTAACGTGAAGCTCTGTCAAAGAAAGAGGTGATTGTAGCCGAGAGAGTGTAGGACTCGCCTGTCTGGGTGAGATGTGATGTGCCCTGGAGTGCCGATTCCTTGTCCGCAGGTCATCAGCTGGAGACCTGTCCAGGTGTCGTGCGAGTTAACTGCTACTGCTTGGATTGCCAGTGGCTTCTAGGGGGGATCCGCTTGTGAGGTTTCTTCTGAGAACTAAATGTGAATCCCATTAATTCATTCTTATCAGAGAATGTGGGGGGTTACCTAGTTAGGTGCCTTAACTTTTAAAAATCCAGTCTGAGGCAGTTTAAAGAGATCTAACACTGAAATAAAACGAAGTCCTCATCACCTCAAGTTCGGTGTTTTTAAGGTAAAATTCAGGTCTCGAGTCATCAGTTCTTTTGGAAAAGTGGATTATTCTAAATTGTTGGAACAGCTCCCCTATTTTCATCTAATGATCTTAACCAGAATACAAGAGGAATTCTGTAAAAATTATCCAGGTGAAGGAGAATAGGAACTGGCTGAAAATATTGACTTAATGCTGGGTAAATCATCAGCTAACAACGGCAGCGTGTCCTTAAGACTGCTTCTTTCTCTGAACAACATCCAAACTTTTAGACACGACTCTAAAAAGATATTGAAATGATTTCTGAAATGGTCATTTTATTTGATGCTTTTTGAGAATGAACAGATTTTTAGAATACACCTTTTGGAAGTCCTTTTTACTTAAAGCAGCTGAGACGGTCCATCATAAGCAATGCTCATGATATTTTAGGAAAATTTATTACAATTCTTATGTGTGCAGATATTAAAAAGAGGCAAACTTTTCTCCAATCTACTGCAAAAAGCTAATTTTGTCTTAGAATGACAAATAGGATGGAATTCTAATATATGTTGGAATTCTAATATATGTTGGAATTTGAGAAAACCAAATATTGAACATATTATAAAAAGCCCTGGGAACAAGACATACAGCAAACGTAGGTATTCTTTTTGCAAATTTCAAATGACTTCTTAGTCTATTGCATTAAGGTAGAGTTGAGTATTGCTTCTGTCAAGCCCTGAAATGTCATGAGTTTGGCTTAAAAAAAAAAAAAAAAGCTGTGGTCATTTCTGGTTTACTTTTATTTTGACTTTTGATTCCCCCATCTTCCCTTCCCCCTCGTTTGTGTTTTTTTGTTTGTGGGGGTTTTTTTGGGTTTTTTTTAAATCTCTAGACTTCACACTTTCAAGTTTTCTCCACCACAGCAAGGCATATGTATTTTATAATAATTACATAAGTATGTATTTAGCAAAAGGCAAGATTACTATAAAACTGAATTACTTCAGAAAAAGGACCTTCAAGAGAAACATCAAATACTCTGAGATTCATAATGAAGTCTCAGGAGCTGGCAGCATAAAAGGAGGGGGTATTTGCAAAGGCTCCCCAAGCAGCAGTGACGGGAGAGAGGACCACCAGGACAGCGAAGTTAGGCTTCTGTGCTGGACCCCCTTGTTCTCCGTTGGGGTCACTTCTCCACTGACTGTAGAAAGAAACGTGGTCTCACCCGGCTGAAGTTAGCTTTTGTGACTAGCTCTTCAGGTGAACGGGAGGAGAGGTTTTTTAATGTAAGGAGTCGCGCTTCTAATCCCACGAGGCTGTAGTGATCTCAAAATACGTGAGGGCTGTAATTCTGCCCTGGATTAGGTGCAGCGGTCCAGCCTACCAGAGAGCTCACGCTTGTGTGTGCATATATCCATACTGAATAGCTGCTGCTGGATACCTGCCCGAATGTGGGAAAGGGGTGATAAACAGGTTTGTGACAGACCGTTTGATACGCTCTGATGCTAATAGCTCGAAAGAGCGCTCAGCAGGTAGAGAACCGCTGTGCGGAATTAGTCAGTTGCCAATATGCTCACCGCACGGCGCTAGTAGTGGGCTGCGAATTTGAGCCAGACGGTTGGTGTGCTCTCCTGTAGGCATCCAGACGAGCCTGTTCCGAGATGACATTTGCTTCGCTACAGATATGTCATGGATCATTTTTCACAGCCCTGTTGAAGTGGCTTATTTATTATCATCTGTTCTGGTGTTATATCCTGGACATGGGAGAACTGTTTACTGTAGCGTGGTGCCAGGAATTCCTCGTTACCGTGCAATCTGACTCCAGGAGAAGGCTTAGGATAAGGCTCGACGCTTTCCTCGAGGCTGTCGATGCTAAAGCAGGGTGCTCCAGATTGAACCGATGAGGTGTATCCCCGGAGTTACAGCAGAAGTTAGTCGTTTGATATTTAAGTAAGTGACTTCTAAGTGAAGAGGTCCTGGACTCATCACCGGTCAACTTGCCCCAGCGTTAGAAATCAAATGCAAAATTGTAGCCAGCAAAAGAACTTGACCTTGGAGGTAGGCAGCTCTGCTCTGTCATTAGTCTACTCCAGGTTTGTAGAAGTCACGTTATCAAGCGCAGTGGTTCTCGGCTACCCTCCAGAGATCACTAGCAGCCTGCAGAGCCTGGCTGCCCTAAAGGGTTGGTGTAGGTCGGCGGTGTGGTGGCCCCGGGTGCAGTCAGGGCTGGCAGCGACCCAGGAAGGAAATGCCAGGGGATTGCTGCCCTTACTGCCCGAGAGCGTGAGGGGTTTTTGGTGTTACTTCTCCCAGGGAAAGGAGCTAATGAGTTTAAGGAATGGCAACAGGACCCGGCTATTGTGTTTTCTAGACTTACTGTATCAATCTTACATTTTTTTTTCCTTGGCTGATATCAAAATAAATAACATTCACAACCCTTGAATACTGTAAAACTACATTTCCAGGAAAGTCACTCGCCTTTCTCTGGGTCTGCTTGTCCGATTTCATTTGTGTTGCTATGCTAGAATAATATTTCCCAAAATCTCTATCGGTATGATCAATTAAGTTAGCGGCTAAAATCTGCTATCCGAGATGATGCTCTGTTGTTACTAGGAAGGAATCAGATTGATCTTCATTGAAACCAGGCTGGAGCAAATGTCGATGACCATGGGTAAAAGCGCACCGCTGTGTATGCTGCAGAAAAGGAAGCTGAATCTGCTGGAGAACACTTACACTCAGTGCATAGGTTTTAAAGTGACCCCCCGTAGGAATACCTTTGTTTGTAGCTGTTATTGTTGTCTGTATGAGGATCCAAACAATAGCGTCGCCCCATTATGCCAGGTCTTGCACAAGCAAGAGGGAGTTTGTGATTGAAATGGCAGATAAAAGCAATCGTCTTTTCTCTAGTCTGCAGCTCGGAGGTGGGACAGATGGATTACCTGAGATTGCATGGAGGGGAACTGATCCCTGTTTTCCTGAGGCTCGCAGTTTCGGCCATTCCCCACTTCTGCTGTGGCCAGTACAGCCCAGTCTAGGACTGGAACAACGCAGGCTGGGACCTGTTGAGGAGGAAGCCTCCTGCGACTCGTCTGCTGCTTCCAGCTGGTGAAATGGAAGGCCCTCAGCAATCCACCTGAGTGAAGACAGAAGGTGGGCAGGCTGCCGGGGGATTTTTGTTCTCGCAGGAGCCCTTGGGTCAGGCAGGGCGAGGGGGCCGCTCCGCCCCAGCAGCTGAGCCCTCCCTCGCAGAGGGAACCTCCTGGGGCGGCAACAGCACGAGCTCCCCCAGTTCCAAGTTAGGAGAGGCTGCGGGTCTGGGGCTGGCTTCCCTGCTCCCCGCGGGAGACGTTAACGCCACCCTGACCAGCAAGGAGGCTTTCAGGGCAAGTGGAGATGCAGGCTGATGGGTCCATAAAGTTCTTTTTTTGAAAACGTGAAGCCACATCTTGTTCTTCTATTGGCAGTAGCAGAGGTTTTCCTGTCAGAGCAGGCAGTGATGGGGTAAGAGCAAGAATTCAGCTAGCTAGCTAGAATAAATGATCTGGGGCTTGAAGCAATGAAGTGGTATAAAGTGTTAAAAAATGGGCTGAAGACAACTATCTGAAGAAGTGTTGTCACTTACTGAGAAATTTGCTTTGCCAGCTAGTCTAAGTAAGTCCAAATATTAAACTTGTTTAGGATTTTTTTAAGTGACTGTAGCATGAATAGAAAATTTATGGAAGATGGTGAGACTGTGTTCTTTTTAAAAAATGGAGCTTTGCTACTGAGCCAGGTCATGAAAAGTGGCTAGAAAGAAAACTAAAACAAATGAATCTGTTCTAATCTAATAGAATACAAAAGTAGACATGAAACAATGATAGAAAAAATGACCCCAGATTTATAATTCTTTTATTATAACGTAGCAGTAGTCAGTAACAAAGGAAGCTCATTTTGCTTTGTTTATTTTGTGATGTTTGTTGGATTAGCAATGTCCTGTGAAAATACTGTACCTCAGGCAACGGAGTACAGGTTTTTCTAGAACGTGTTAAAATATTCTTATTTTCTAGTGTGCTACTAAAAAGGGAAAATTAAAACATGCCACATAGTACTCTGAATTCTAACTTGCTATTTCAAATGTTTTAATTTGCCACACTCAAGTGAGGAGCTATTCAAAGATTTAAGATGTGCTGCCCACATCATTTCCGACACACACGCGTGTTGCCTGCTAGGTACAGAACTGCCGTGGTGCGTAGGTCAGGTGATCCTCCGCTCTCACTGAACTTAGCTGATGAATCGGGGTAATTCTGGGCTTATAGCTCTATAACCAGGAGCAAAAGCTGGCCTGTAACTGGTTGTTAATAGAGCAGGATCGTGTTTATCTTCTTGTTAGACATGCTTCCTAATGAATGAGGTCATTATGTGTTAGGGCGGACTGTGTTAATTAATCTGTCCCTCCACATGATGCGACCAATCTTTTAGGAACTTGTGGTCTGTTTTAACTGAATTTGACAGTGGCCTGGGATGTATTAAGTATCTGTGAAGTGCTGGAAAGCAGATGGCTGGGGGCAGTGAGAAGGTTTCCAGGCTTGCAGGACTCGGGACGCGGTGCCTGTCGGACAGCAGAGTGTCTAGGGCAGAAGGAAACCCTGACATGCTCATGGGGTCTGCTCCTCACGGAGCTATTTCTCGGTAAGGAAGACAAAACCCACTTATCAGTTCAGACAATTCTGCTTCTGCTCATGGTTCTGAACAATTTTGCATTTTAAAAATACGTACTGTTTTCTGTTGGAGAGAGAGAGAAAACCGAGGACTTTGTGCACATCAGTACTACAGTTTGGGAAACGCTGGAGCTGACCTTACCACGCAGTACCTGCAGTGGGAAGTCCTCCCTCGCGCCTTCCCTCTGCTGCTTTCCATCACTCCTGCCCTGGCTGCGCTGTGCTTCCTTCTGTGAGCTCCAGCCCTCACCGCCCTTCCAACCTCTTTTCAGCCGGGCTCATTTTCTGCCCAGTTAGCGAGTGGAATCAGCGCACAGAGATGGAAGGAGACCGCTGCCCACACCTACCCCCAAGTTCACGGAGCCAGACCCCTGTCCCCAGCACGGTGAGACACGTGGGTACTCACTCAGGCCCCTCTGCTGGCTTGGGAATGGGAAGCAGAAACGACCTATTTGGGGTGCAGCCGGACCTGGTTCTGCAGCGCGCTCTCACAGTTTGTTTGAACAGAATCCAACAGAGCCAGAGCTCTGAGAACATTTTCTTCTGTACCTGCTTATCACTTCACAACAATTGCTAGAGCCTGCCATGCCGTAGGAAACAAGGTACAATTTGAGTTGGCTGAAAACTCTCAGCTCCTCCACTGGCCTCAGAAACATCACCGGTATTAACTGAGGTACTGACAGCAGAAATGGTTGTGCTACCAGCAGAAGCAATAAGAGGTGAAGAAAAAACATCTGGGTTTCTGTGTGCTCTGTGCCTCATGGCTGAAAAAGCATCTCAACGCTGGTTGTAAGATGCTGAAATAAGTAACGGTGCTATCTGCTGTGACCCTGCAGTGGTTCTCGTTTGATCAAACAAAACCCAAACGTACACGTTTTGCTATTTGTGTGATGTTTGTGTGCATGGCGGTTGTCTTGGCAAACCAGAGAACACTTTGTTTAAATCTGTTACTTGTGGATTCAGTGGTTTTAACTAACTTCCATCGTGCAGTAAATTGCAGTACCTTTCTCTTGTATTCGGGGAGCAATATACTGCTCGTGGCTAATTTTAACATCTCTGTTCCTGTGCACAGAAAGCTAAAAGATTCCGCTTGGTTGGCAAAAAACGGCAGTGAGTTCAAATCCTATTAAACTTGAGGCAGTAGGGTGATTTCTATTGCAATGGGAGAAGCATTCAGAGGAAACAGGTGTACCAAGCCCGCATCTAAGGGAAAGGAAAAAAATTATCTACTAAGAGATCCTGACTGACTGGGAGACCACGGCCTCATTTTCAAAAATGCCTGAACCTACTGGGGGTCCAGCAAACCTCGGGCACCTCCAAGTGAGGTCTTGTCACGTGGAGCTTTGGGATGGGATGGAGTCTAGAGCTGCCAGTCAGCCCTTCAGCTCACTGCATAGGGATATCAAATCTGTGGTCCGGGTGCCAGCTCTGCTGTCTGTATTCTCCTGCTGTCCGTGCTCTCCTGCTGCCCTCCTCCAGGGTCCCACGGGTCTATCGGTGTCACCTCATGGGGGACTCGCTCGGTCCTGGTGACCCAGTGACAGCAAGTGGCTTCTCCTGCCCCACCAGCCTTACTGCCCGCTTTCCCATCCATCCGGCCCTCTTTCCAAGAGGTGCCTACCCTGTAGCTCACTGACAAAAAAGCCGCAGTATCAACTGCGAGGACATTTTAAGCATGTGGCTTCTGTAAGGCAAATTTTTGGGTGAGGTACGTTGACAGTGCCAACCTCAGCCACCACAGGAGAAGCTCCTGTACTTCTTCCTTTATCTCTTTCTGACCTGAGTTCTGAGCAAGGTTGTTCAGTCCTGCCTCGAAGCTTGTGTTTACTTCACAGGGCACGGAAGCGTGTCACAGGTTAATGTTGATGGACATGGAGGTGCCAGTTCTCTTGTCATACCTGTTTGCGCCGGCGCTGTGCTAATTGAGTCTCGCTTTTCCCTGTTTCTGTTCTGTAATGGTATTCCCTGGCCTCTTACGCTGTTTTTCTAGCTGGTCCATCTTTGCTAAACATCCATATTAATTCAGTCAACAAGTAAACCATTGAATGAGGAATCCTGCCGTTTAAATATGAAACTCTGATTCATACAGGAAACGTTGGGGTTTTTTTTTGTTGTTTTAATGAAAACAGTCTCGGCAGCTCACAGACACAAAAAAACCCCACACATGGAAAATGTGCGTAAGCTGTTTGTGCTTCAGCTTTGAGGAAAACGTTTATGTTGTACCACAGTTAATACAAATTAAATTATTGTTAAATCCCCAAATGATTTTTTTTTTTTTGGTTGTTGTTGTTTGAAAATGGGATAGGCCCATGCCTGCCTTTATTTGTAGGAACAAGCAGAAAACAGGAAACGATCTTACTGAAATGATTTGTTGTTTTGGTTTACAACCATGGAAGGGAATGGCATTTTTCAGGGCCGTACGTGTGCCTGGCTGTGGGCAGCTCACACTTCTATGGTTAGGATATAAACTTATTCCTAGAAAAAAAAAATTGCGTTATCTTCTGTCACACTTTACATACTCATTAGAAGTTTGCTCCCAGCACTAACCAGTCAGGCTTTGCTGTCACGTGTGTCTGAAAGTAAGTGGCTCATGTGTGCATGCCGTAAACTTCACTCTTCGAAAAGCTGATCATCATAAGCGTACTTCAGCACACTTCTCCTCTCTTTTCCCTGAAGTCTCTAAAATTTACATTTCAGAAGTTCTGAATGAAGAGAATATGAATGGTACACAATTTAGTTTAAGTACAGTCTACCCTTATTGCTTGCAAAACTACTAGTCTTGCTTAAAAGAGTAGCGCTTTCCAGATTTAAATCATTGAGAGAGGTTAGGAAATTAATGTACCCTTTTCTCCCTTTTGCTTTGTGAATCCCAAATTCAATTATGCTTTCTGGGAGGCTGACTGAAGTTACATTTTAAATTCAGAAGTTCAAGTACAATTTATTTGGGCTGACTCGTTTCTGTTCAGGAGAGACGGATACCATTTCGAAGTGCTGGTTGTATCATCATCTTCGTAGCTACTAGATTCACCTGTGGATTTGGAAACAAAGTTTTAACAGCAGCATCAATATAAAAAATTGAGGAAATGCCATTATTGAGAACAAAGTAATCTAGTAATCTGAAGTGCCTTTTTCATTTATAGAGCACATAGAGGTGAAGCTGAGGGTCCAGGTGTCCCGTAGACCAGTTACAGAAATGATGAAAATAGGACAACTCCTGCTATGTATGAAACGGTACAATACTTAACCAGAGGTAGAAGTAAACCATGCCACTATCCTTACTTCTTGCCAGAGACCCTTAAACACCCCCAAGCCAGGGCAAATAGGTAAGCTTCGTGGCATGACCTGCGGGGTCTTTGGGACCAGTGTGGAATATTACGTCTAAAACCACAGAAGAATCTCTCTCTGTAGACCCTTCTTTGTCCTTTGTTTTGTAACAGTTTGCCAATCAAAAGCTCAAAAATCATGAGCTTTTCCTCTCTCTTTTAAAATTCTCAGATTTTTGTCTTTTTTTGGCGTTATAAACTTTACTTGGTTTTTTCTCATTACTTCTGGCTCTCTATTTTTCTCTGCAGGCAGAAACAATCAAAATTTCCTTTTCGGTAAGGTCACTGAAATTTTCCCATGAGTGCAGTAACTTGTGATCCTAAGAAAATTTAGACTTGTTCAAAATTTCAGTTTCACGGGAAACAGACTCGTTAAACTTTGAGCTTTATTGTCATCAGAAAAAATTTCTAAAATTCAATTAGTGTTTGAGAAGTATGTCCTATAGTAATTGAGATTTTGAAAGAAGCTTCATTATGAAAAAAAGCCATAGCATTCTGAACATGCAGGATTTTATGATGTAACTTGCGAAATTAACTTAATCTTTATTGCAATAGGAAGCTGTTTAAAATCAGCAGCTACGGGATAAGCGTACAGACTAAGCAATACCATGGAAAATACGAAAGGCTTACGATTTCATTTCTATATTGGCTGTACATACGGAGCTAAGAGACTGCAGATCACGAGGGGTAGTGAATTCAGTCCTTGCTTCTAAAGAGGACTTCTGATTCTCAAAAAAGATGTGCTTTTGTCCAAGAGAAGCCTTGGCATCTGTGTGCTGTACTGGAATGTATTGCCTTACTTGAAAAGCTGGAACCGTGTGTTATTTTCAAGATTTTATTTCGTAATTTTTTTCCATTCTCATTTTCTGGATGTTTCAAATTTACCTTTACATGTTTACTCAGAGATGCATCGAAAACAGCCTTGTATACCTTTTTACCTATGTATCATCTCCTTTAGCATTTTAAGGAAAAGTCAGTGTTGTTCTTGGGTGTGATTTTTTTCTTTTTTCTTTTTTTTTATTTTTCTGGACTCAGGTATTCCCTTCTTAAATGAGAAGGTGGTTTTGATTTCTTTTGTTTTCTTTCTTTCCCTCTGTCTATACCGTCCCATGGAATTCAACTAGCAGAACCAAGATTTTTGTCTCTATAATTGTCAACAATGACAAGAGGTGTAATTAGCTTCATAACCAGATTATATCACGAATCGCAGTCTCTCCAATGTTTAATTCCATTGGCTGTGAGTCCAGACAGCTACCCATGATTGCCAAGTACGTAAATGTTTGTGGGTCTGTTATTGGTTTCCATAAACTCCAGTAAGACTCATTCGTTAAGAAGTGTTAGTCTCCTGTTTAGGTTTTAAATAGCCATCTTTCTATAGCAAAGATTCAGTCACTCTAAAATCCTCATGTGCTCAAGTATAGGCCTCAGATTTCAATAGGGAAGGATTTTTACTTTTTTAAACTTGATTTGGGGTAAATTCTTACTCTGTGCAAAGTTAAAAGTGCTGCCACTCGGAAGGCAAGGGAGCACGAGAGAACAGAGCTTACTGGATTCCTCTGAACAAGGCTGAGGGGATTGGATAAAGCCTAATGAATTAAACAGGCTTTTGAAAAATCACTGGTATTTTAAATAGCAACTTTGGACTCGGGCATTCGCTTCAGAGACTTAAAATGGTGCGGTAGGCCGCTGTTGGAGGCTCTAGCTGTTAAGAATAAGGGTCAAATCGGGGTGCAATGGAAACGAACAACAAAAGTCCCACAGATCTCAGAAAGGGGCCATGATTTAACCCAGCATCCAGCTTTTTCCCCTTGCCAAAGCAGACACTAAAACGCCAAGCAATTGCAGGAGAGAGCAAAGGAGAGGAGAGAATTTTCCATGCAAACAGGCATTAATCAAACAAACCATTTTATAAAGAAAGACATAATAACGAGGGCTTACTCACAGCTAAGGGAATTTTTATGTCCCGGGTTTTTCCAGTTTTGCCAGATGCTAAGTCAAAAACAAGGCAGGAGGAGGAAGGAGAAGGCCATAGAAAGAAATATCTTGGCTGCTCCTAGACTCTGCGGAGAATCAAGCCTCTCAAGTTCTTGAGCTAGTTTTTAAGTATTATAAGTCTGAAGGGGAACATCGGAAAGAAGCACGGCATTGTAATGAGAGTATCAGTGGGCACAGATCAACAGGAAGTTTGCTGTGATTCTGACAAGCTTTAATTTGCCAAAACCTTGCTTGTACTGCGGTAGTTTCCCTGTATCCCCACAGTGCAGATGTCTTCAGGAGTAGGAGGGATGTTCCTCCCATCCCCGTGTCCTAGAAATGGATGAAGGCTTAAAGATCTCTACATGCAGCATTATTTTTTTTTTTCTTTAGTTCTTTCTTTCCCCTAGCAGACCTATTTCTCGATTGGAAATTTTCATTTCTCTCTTTGCAGAAGGCTCGTGCAGTTCCTTGCCGCTGGGGGCAATCTAATACAGACGTTGAGGTGGCCAGCCCTGCGCCTGCTTTGCCACCACGGTCCTGTGCGGTTTGGTGTAGTTCAACTCCCTAACTTGAAAGAAAGAAATGCTACAGGAAGACCAGGTAAAAAAAATAGGTCTAGTGTGTTTCACTAGAAAATGAGAAGATATTTATCTCTGAGTAAGAAGGAAGGATGATAGCAACTTTAAGATTTAAATTGATCCCAGTATATGATGCTAAAGATCCTAAATGGTTTCAAATTGCGGAAGATTATCTTGTAATTTGTATATATTGCTTCTGTAGGCTGCTGAGGAAGCTAATTGCGATACATCCTGTGGTTAAGTTATCATCTTTCTCAATGACTGAAGACCATAATTTTATCTTTAGGTGAGTTTAATGCTACCCGTCTGTTACGTTCATTTGTATGCTGGAGCAGTGCTGACAAGGCTCCTGTTGCTCCCTGTACAATTTGTGTCAGCCAGCCAGGTTAGTGGAAGATTCACCTCTCTGAAATTACTACACAGGAAACAAGCTCGGCCCCTAGAGAGCAGCTTTTCTTTCTTTTTTTTTTTTCCTTCCTTTTTTTTTTGTGTGTATGTGGCCAGTGAATAGTGGCTGAGGCTGGATCCAGGCTCTTGGGCTGTGCTCATGTAGATTCTGACCCGACTGCACGTTTACAAATAACCAGGTATGCGGTATCATGCAGGTACTTATTAACCGCACAGCTGTAGTGGAGATGAGATAGGAGATGTCCCCGTGGTGGTGGGGAAAGCCGGTTGTGTTGTTGAACAGCATTCCCCTTCCTGCACAGTGACTCTACGATACGAGCAACACACGGAGGCTGACTGCCGAGAAAACGGGGTTGCCGCTTGCCTCCGTTTGCCCTCACTTCAGCCAGGGGAGCACCGGCACCCGGAGGAGTAGTCAGGCACGCTGGCTTCGTTCCACTCCTGTATTTTGTTCTTCAACTGGCATACTAAATACAGATCAGAGAGACTGCCAGGGAAACTTTTGTTTCCTTAAGCAGAAGGGTAAATGAAACAGTGGAAGGATCCTTTCATTGTCAAATGATTATTTTTAAATACACTCAGTGTGAAAAGGGAGTGCCCTGTGAAAGACCATGCCAATTCTGCGTATGTCATGTCCAGTTGGATGGTTGGGGACTGATGGTAGAGGGCAATGGGTGGTTCTGCTACCTTGTCCTCTTTTCCTTTTGAAAGGCTCTCGGCTCATTGCTAGCATGGATCTCTTGCATATGATACTGTTTTCTTGGCTTGCTAAAGCGAAAAGTGTGTGGGGAATGACAAAAGGAAGATGCACGTAACTACAAAGAAAGGGCAGGATCAAATGAATTCCAGCTATGTTAAAAAGACATGTAGGTTTGCAAAAAAAACACCAAAACAAAAAAACCCCAAACAAACAAACAAAACCCACCAAAAAACCCCCCAAAAAACCCCCACCACAACACCAACAACCCAAAACCCATAACACAACCAAACCCCAACACAAACAAAAGAATAATCTAAATGTGTATGGTTGGGTTTTTAAGCACTCGCACTTCAGTGTCGTGTTTCTGACTAGCCCAAATGAAACCAGGTGGCGATTCTGGGAAGAGCGCTCTGTGATAAGGAGTGAAGTCTGAGGGAAAAATGCTAGGGTAAAAAGAAGAAAATATCTTAGCAGTCTTGTGTGCAGGATCAGTTTACAGGCGAAGTGAAACCAAACCTTCGCATCCGAGTACAGCCTCCAAAAACGTTGAGGAGTATTTAGTTTGGGCTTAGACCTAACTTCAGATTGGACGAAACTCCAGGTTGTCTCCCAGAGGTTGCTATTATTCACGCTAATTAAAGGAATAGACATCAGGGCTTGTTGCCTCTATTCAGCAACAGAAGGTGAAGTGAGGGAAACTCTTCTCGGTGCTCTCTTTAAAGTTGATAATGAGATCTGATGTCAACACACTCAAGCAAATGTTGCGTTTAGAGGCTAGGGCGGGAACATATGAACTATAAAATATATGCTGGTTGATGAGGTATGGGCTGGAGATGGCTGTGAGATGAGGAGAGGGGAGATGGCCCAGAGGTGTTAATTCTTGGCACAGATACTGGCTGGGCACGGCCCTGCTGTTGGACAGTTTCTTGGTGGGAGTCATGAACCATTTTGGGAGAAAAGATGTCAGGTAAAAAAACTGCCTGCACGTTTCTGAGCCTCTGAATAGGTTTGGGTTCTTTTGTGAATGTTGGTGGTGGCTTGGTTGTACAAAATTTCTCACTTTTTGAACACTGAAATGTAAGACTCTGTCACATTCTGCTAGTATGCCATACGTTAGGTAACCTTTAGAAATAACTACCCTTTACAAATCTGTGAGTATGCTAACATCTGTGTGAATGGCAACTTCCCCCCCCGACCAGATCTCCATCTGGCTGCAGGCAGGAGCAGGGAAGTGTGGGGAGGGAGCGTCAGCCCTCACGGGTGGGATCGGTTATGGATGTGGGTGACCCTGACAGAGGTGCGTTAGTTTGGCTGAAACTTTGGAAGCTATCCCTGAAACCCAAGTGTCAAGGTTCGTCCAGTAAAATGTGAGGTATTATCTGTAAAAACGGCAGTGTGCTATTTCTCCGCTGTGTCCTAGCAGCGCTCAGATCCTGGGCGGGATGAGATGGCTGGAGACGGATTTCTAAGCAGTTGACAAGGCTGGATGAGCTGGTGCGTGCCGACTCCGCGTGGCTGGGGAAGCCCTGCCACGTTTTCCTACTCAGGCAGCACGACGGCTGCCCCGAGAAGTGGCTGGGAGCTCCTGCGTTGGTTAAAGCAAAGGGTTCAAGCCCTTCCCCAGCGTGGGAGATCAGGCAATGAAATGGCGGGTGTATCTCCAAAGACGTTTATAACTATGTGCAACAACTTGAGCGAAGCCTTGCCGTACAAAGCAGCGGGGTGGCAGGAACTTGCAGCCTTTCAGCTTTAGAGTTGAAACCGCTTTTGACGTGGCCTGCTCGCTCGCCGTAGCGAGGAGCGAGTTATTAGCTGCCCTTTTGGCTGCGCTCCGCCGTTTGGGTTGCGACATGCCTGGGCGGTGGTTGGAGGGGAAGGAAGCGGAGCGCCATGGCTCTGACTTTGCACCACATGTTTCAGAGCGCGGTCGTTCGCTCTCACATTTTACAAAATCAATTTCCATTCTGTCATGGTATTTCACACATTCGCGTTCTGAATAAGTTAGAGAATATTCTACAACTTACAAAAATAACTTTAGTTTTAATTTTTCCTGTTACATGAAGAAACCTATCCATACTTTATCTGTTACAGATGGAAAAACTACATATGGAGAAGTCAAATCTATTAATTAGTTTATAGGCACAGTCCCCTAAAGAGTGCCACAGATCCATGTGTTATTCTTAAGAGCTGTCTGAAGTACTTGCACTGAATAATTTATTTCGATTTAGCCCTGTTTCTGCTGTTAATTATCCAAGATCAGACTTCTTTGCTTTTTGGAACTTTTTTGTTGCTGTTTTTTTTTTTTAAAAAAATGTTCTCCCCGTTTACCTAAATTCACTAAAATGCTCTCTGAATATATTTCAGCCTTCTGAAGTATTCAAATGATTAACACTCATTGACTGTGCTCTGTTGTCTTTAAGGCGTGATAGGATGATTACTAACTTCTGTTGTTTTTAATACTTCAGTCATTTAAATCCTTGGAGAATGAAGAACGGGGGAGGAAAGTAGGAGAATGGGAAAATCAGCCACATGAGAACCTTGAACAGTATTACTTTTTATTTCATCTTTGAGGACTGTTTCAGCACCCTAGCTGAGAATCTGGCTCTGCTCTGCTAGGAAAAGAGGGCCAAACAGCATTTTCCCAGTGTTGCGTAGCTCTTTTGTGTTGGAGAGGGTTAGGGTCAGCCTGGCAGCAGCGGGCAGTGGGATCTGGGAGCACCGATGCTCCATCCTGGTGACTCTTCCCTGGGCTGAGCAACTTCAGGCTCCGCTGTGGGGTACTTTCAGCAGGTGAGACAAGAAGGGCCAGGGCAGTAGGGG
>NW_009617145.1:33733-44494 GCF_000690535.1 Cariama cristata | reverse complement strand
AAAGAGTTGGGCAAACAGGGGCGAGGCAGAAAAACGACTGTAGTCTGGGACTTGAATTTTTGGTTGAGCATTATTTTATGTGTGAGGTTTTAGTTGGCGTGTTTCGAAAATAAAACCAGCAAAATGTATCGTCTACTTAAACCGTTGTACAGCAATGCAGCAGAGTAATGTAATCTGCACCCTCATTGAATTACTGTAAATTTTGCCTCCTAAATTAGAATTACTCACCTTCTGTGGGCAAAAATGCTTTTTCAGCATTTTTGATGCATCTGCTATTGTGTGCTGTAGCTGTAGTAGTACTTACGGGAAAGCTATCCAGAAAAACTAAATTAAACTCTACTGAAATCCGTGGCTCTTTACCGCTGCACGTTTTATTCTTCTGACATCGCCCTGTGAAATACCACCACCCCTGCATTAAGCAGTGTGCGCACTGATGGGCACTCACCATCCTGGAGCATAGGGCCAGATCTGGTGAGGATCTGCAGGCACTTGGGGGTAGGAGATGTTTGCTGTCCTTCTCGAGGGCAAAGCGAAGCGACTGATGGGGTTGTCAAGAGCACTGGTTGAAGCTTTAGCTATCAGAATACCTTTTAAAATCTGTCTCTGATCCTAGCTGGACAAGAAAGCCAAAGAGGACTGGAGAAAAATGACCATAACTGTGTCTTTCCCAGAGGGCCTCAAAGGAGAAAGTGACTTTCCCAGAATTAGCTAGAGAATCTGAAGCAGCACTGGGCTTTGAACCCAGATCTCCCAGTGTGTTGCCATAAACACGGAACATAGAAATGCTTTTGGACAACGAATGGGAAACGGGGTCAAGAATTCAAAGTAATTCACAGCTGTGTGTGAGAAAGTATTTGCAGACGCATCCTCTTACTTGTTCCTCTCTGTCAGTTAGTACTGTGTGTTGCATTTGGGACTCTGTAATAGCTGAAAGATTTATTTAGCTGTATAAGATTTCTTTCTTTATTTAGGTAACTCCTTCTGCTACTGTTCATGTAGTTGTGATTTTCATATTCCAGTACGTCAGTGAAATGCAACGTGTTGACGCACAACTGGTATGTAAGCAAAGAAACGTTGTGTTGGGCCCCACTTCAGTTGATTAGGTCGTGCTTTAATGAAGTTTTCTGTATGTCTTCATATCTCTTGCTGGATGTTATGGCAGGCGGCAGGCTCTTAACGCTGCCACGATTTGGCACTGGGACTTCTGGGTTACCGCCAGTCCTTGTACACAAAGGCTGCGTTGATAGAATCGCGGTAAGGGCTCAGGGGGAGATAAGGGCTGTGTTTTGGCCCAGTGGCTTGACCTTGCTCTTGTTGAGCCAACAGCGAGGGTCCTATCGATTTCAAAGTGATTGGGACGCGTTAAAACGTTTTCGTTCTTGTGAGCTGCCTGCAGGCAGATGGGAGGGCCTGCTTGTGGTAATGCCGAGTGCAGTTTGTTGATACACAGGTGCCTGTTCTTGCGAGAATCAGTCCTCCTTTTGGCACGGCAGCCTTCTGTATCCGTGTTTTGTGTGTGAACGCAATGTTTGTCAGGCACTTTTTTGGCAATCCGGGAGACAGAAGTTCTCTGCGCTCTGGGCGTCTGTCTTGACGGCGCTAATTTACAAGCTCTGTTGCGATGCTTGCCTGTGTATCGGCAGGCAGGTCCGAGACACTGGTGAGTGTTCGCCGAGCCTGTTAATCCTCTCGGGCTGTAGCCACACACTTGAGTTCGGTATTCTCATCACCTAAGTTCCTAAATGTACTTCTAAGGCACATTCCCTGCTAACGCAAGCTGCCCAAACATCTGTGGCGAGACTAAGGGAAAACATGGAGAAAAAGACCCGAAGATGAATATTTCAGCAGAAACGTGGGAAGGAATGCAATGTAGCTCACGCAAAACCTTCTGTAGTGTATGCCATAAATTAACACAATATAAATTTATACATATTTACACCACATAGACTAAAATATATAAATCCTCAATACTCAGCCTTCTGTAGTAGGTGTAAGCAAGCAGTCCATATGTTTAGTTGATTTCTGGGGAGCTCTAGGGAACAAAATGTATCTTTGTGGAACTTTTGATATTAAGGAGATTATAAACTAGGGTAATCAGTGCAGTTCTCAAAATGGGTTGTCTTTTCTGCAGGCTGAAAACAAGTGGCAATCTCATGATTTGCTATCTGAGGCTTTAATTCAGCCAGGTGCTAAAATACACATGTAACATTGAAGCGTGTGAATGGTCCTATTGATGTTGAAGGCCTAAAGATCAATCCATCGCTCGTTGGATTTCCCTGGCTTCAGGCTGCATGAATCCATTTCCCTTTTGAATTTGTGTACTTTCATTGCAAATACAAGCTTGTAACGTCTCATTAGGTACCAGGTGTTTCCTTTTCCACCTTTTTGCATTGACTATGCTAGACCAGTAACATGTTAGCTCCCTTCTGTACAGCTGTGCAGTACAGAATTGGATCTCTAACATTTGTTCAGTCTCTGCTTTTTTAAATAAGGAGAGAATTTTTTTTTGTATGTTTAAGGTATGGGACCTGAAGTCCAAGCGTCAGGATTCTCTTCCCAACTATACCATAGTTTCAAGGGATTAAGGGGAATTGCATGATTCATGAGCAATCTTTTGTGACTTCTACATCTGAAATGTTGGGGAAAACTTCTATTTCATAGAGATGCTAAGAGAAAGAAAATGAAGGAGAATGAGGGAAATGAAGGAAAACGGGGAGAAGAAAACAGAGGAATGGTTTGTAAGTTTTATGACAAACTGTCCTGCTACATGTTCTTTGGCATGGGGACAGTGGGGTTATTTGCAGCTTCTGATTTTGGTCACCTCCACATACAGGCACCTGTGACAGCCTAGATAGTCTCTGGAGAGGGAGAGAAGCCCTTCCAAAGTGCTATAGAGTTTTCTGGTGCTGTTGTATCAGCACACCTTCCACCGCACACCAAGGGCCTACTTCCCCGGCCATTACCAAATGCCTCCAGAAGTATCCCATCAGGCCCGACATCTCCAAGCCACACTACCAAGGTGTTGCTCCAGAAAGCCAGGCTTAGTGTGTAGGGTGTCAGCACACAGGGGTGCAGCCAAGGCTTAGCAGGGACCAAGGTCTTCATGTATTTGTGATGACTGTGTCCTGCTCTGTGGCTCTACTTCTAGGAGAAACTCCTAGTAGAAATATGAGCAGATACCAACAAATCTAGAAGAGGCTGGGTTCCTGCCAGCCGCTGTATGGTGCTAGTTCAAATTTTTAAAAATATCAGGAGCTGTGTACGTTAAGGAAAGAGACAGAACTTGGCTTGTTGGGCAATCTGGAAAGGCACGTCAGTGTTTCCTGCAGCTGCATGACTCCATTGGCAGGGTGGCAAACAGCAAGCTTCTCATCCCCTGCGACTCCCTGCAGTCAGGGATGATGATCCGAGAGCCAGATGTGTCTCTCGGTCAGTTCAGTGATAGAGACAGTGTGCTGGTTTGGGCTGGGATGGAGTTAATTTCCTTCATGGCAGCTGGTATGAGGCTGTGTTTTGGATGTGGGCTGAAAACGGCGTGGATAGCACAGGGATGCTTTAGCTGTTGCTGAGCAGGGCTTACCCAGGGTCAAGGCCTTTTCTGCCTCTCACCCCACCCCACCGACCTCTACTTCTCGGCTGGGGTTAAACCACAACAGGCAGACAAGGACCCAGTGGGAGGGGATCCTCTCCATAGGTCAGAGTATCCTGCCCTGCCTTTCCTTCCAGGCCAGGGAGAAGCCACGAAATGAGTGACCGACAAAGACTGCCTTTCCAGCGTACCCACAGCGTGCAGCCCTAGTGCGTATCCTGAGGCATCATCGCATCCTGAGAGAGGGTGGGGAACCGGAGAGAAGCAAAGGCAAATGGACTTTGGTGTGGATGATATTGTGAAGGGTACCTGGCAGCCAGAAGTTAAGCATCAATTACATTCTGGGCCTTGTAGGAGTGAAGTAGTTGTGGACGCTCCCCTATTTCCAGCATTGCAGAAGGTGAACCATAGCTAGTATGCTGGAGACAGTCACGAGTGGTTTTGTTTGCATGCACTAGAAGCCAGTGTCACTTCACTTATAACAAATCCAGTTGTCTGTGTTGCTGATGGTCAATCATAGCATATGTGATTGCGGCACTGAGCACTGCCCCATCACCTCTCCAAATGCCTTTTTTTTTTTCTTTCCCCTTCCTACTTGTCTGTATATAAGAACATACTTAGCCCCATCCCGTGGCACATGCACATTGTTGGACCAATTATTATTGCTGCACTGTCCGCACAAGCTGAGATGACCAAACATACTGTCCTGACTTAGAGGATTTGTACCTTGTTGGGACGAGGCTGGTGATGCAGCAGAAGTGGAAAACTCCTTTTGCACAGACCTCTCCCCTCTTCCTTGCTTACACCCGTTAGCTTAGTAAAGCACAAGACATTCCAACAGGGCTGGGAGAAATAAGGCTTCCAGTTGCTCCCTCCCTTTGTCAGTGTTGAGAAAAGACACAAACCATTTGCTCTTTCATTAAATATCCGGGCGCAGGACCTCTAACTGATCACTTCAGTTATCCTGACTCTTTCTGTGGATGTAAGTGCTTTGCTTTAACTGGGAAGGAATTGACTGGAAGGGTCAGAAGGCAGTTCAGTCTGATCTTTTTGTTTAATTTAGTTCATCATATCTGCAAATTTATATTGGGTCAGCCTCGTGCTATCTGAACTGTCCTAGTTTGGTGTCGTCAGCCTTTGACCTCCAGTGGAACTGCTAGCAAAGATGGTCGCAGTCTTGGAAGTTCTTGTGAAGCAGAGATTTTTATCCTTGCCAGCTGGACTAGCAAGCTTGCTTTAGTGTGAGCACTTGAATGAGGCATGTCTGGTAACTCGTTTTGGTAAGAGACTAAACAATAGAGACTAATAAAGAATGCTTATTTACAAGTCATCTTATGAAATCAGTGATAGGAATTAGGCGCTTTGTGTCTAACTAGATGCAGCCTCCTTGAAGAAAAGCAAGCAGCACCCAATGAAAATGCAAAAGAGAAGGCTAACGTGTGTATCTTTTAAGTGCATTAAGGCAAACCAGTTATTTCTTATGGAAGAAGAAGGAAAGAACTCTTTGGTGTCACTCCAGGGATACTAATGGAGTCCCAGAGGAATGAATTTCAACCCTGCAGTCTCAAGAGCTGGGCTTCCAGCTGGCTACGTACAGAGGTACTTAGTCTAAGTGTTCTCCTTGCTGGAACAAACTCCCCTTGGAGTGATTCCCATCTGGCCCATAGGGAGAGCCCAACATGCAAGTGTGTTCCCATAAATGACCCAGCCATTAAGTGTCAAAGGATAAGACCCAGCAGAATTCAGAAACTCCCCGACACGCACTTCCCTCCTGCTCCCCGTCCCTTGCCAAAAGCCAGCCACGAGTGCTTCTGCATGACTCTGTTACCTGTGTTTTGTTACGGTTTGCTGTTCTGTCCTGAGGGGAATTGGTAAGCAGCATGAGTTTACATGGGGAAAAAAAAAAAAAGGTTTTTATGTTTTTTTTTTTCTTTAGTTGAGTTCTTTCCCTTTGTTTTGCTCTACAATTATTACCGTATCATTTAATTACATTGCCCTTTTTTATCCCTCAGTGCAGACCAAGCATGCTGCAACTGAAAGGCAGCATGTAACCTTCTGAAGTCACTAATTGTAGTACTGCAGGTGAGTCGAATAACAGACTATTGTACAGTTTGGTCTGAAGTTCTTTGCTGTTTAAATTGGACAACAGCAGGAGAGAGAACAAAAGCTATTTCCTACCTGATGTTCTTGGAAACCTGTTCCCAGTTCTTCATGGAGGACTGCTGCTGTACTTGAATATATTAAAATAGGGACACATGAATGACATTGATACTCTGCAGTGGAAAGCGCTGAGCCTTTTGTATTCCTTTTACCATTGCATGAGAGTTATGATAATCTGCTTCTTTCTCTAAATGGAAACCCTCCAGGGAAGTTTTGTGTACTCTAAATAGCATCTCTGTGTGATCAGCGACTTGGCTTCATGTGCATGTAATGCATAATAGATAAAGATACAAGAATATAAATGTAGATTAGAGGTTATTCAGTCTAGGCAAGCGCATTTAGTGGTGGGGCACATTATAAAAGTGCCAAACAGTACAGCGTTGCTGCTACCCTTTCTGGCAGATCTCCATATTTTGCCAAAATGTTGTTATAATTCTGAGGAGCAAACAGGATCTGTCTCATAAGTACCTATGTCTAAACCATTTACTCTCCTTGTATGTATACTCAGCAGATAATCACACTCACTTTTCTCTAGCTTTGTTGCATTGAATTTTATGTAGCTATTTTGAAGTGATCTCAGTGCTGAAAATAGTCTGCCAACAGAGATGGATACAGACTTTCAGAAGAATACTTACATCCTCAAAACAATGCATGAACATTAATTGATCAAACCCGTTAGCAGGACTGGGATACCAATAAGTAGCATTAATCTGTTTTCTGTAGTCACTTTGACAGAGAAGAGGCCCCCAGCTTAGCCTTAGCACAGAGAGACATGTCTCAACTTTGACTTTAGCAGGGCCGGTGGCTTCTTCGTTGGGTCAAAAGACCCCTCTTTTCTGGTTGTTCAAGAGATGATCAGAGAATTACCTTTTCATTGGGGTTGTCTACAGAAAAAAGCTAGTGTGCATGATGCTGAGATGAAAGCTGGTAACGCATTAACCAGGTGGACTAATTCTTTGTGTAAGTGCTCTGACAATTCCCTTTTTAGTGGTAAGAAGATGACCCCGAACTGATGTTCTTACAGGAGCATTTCTGTCATCTTACTGCTACTTCTGTCTTTTTGTGAAAGGGAGTTTTCTTTTTGGTTCTGTAGACTGTATGACGGAAGAACCAATGATGCACTTTCTGTATGGCCATGAGCGTACTGTAATCGTTACGGAGGAATAAAGGTAATTTGCTCTGCTTAGGTGAAAATTATGGCACAGTTATTCAAGAAACAGCTGAAGGGGGGAGAGGCTTGCTTGTTACTGTCCTTAAATGCTTCCCACCTGACCCAGCTGATGTTTTGGAGGGAACCCGTGGTTACGGCAAGGAACCACTTCCTATTTCTGGATGAGAGGTTCTGTCTGTAATAGAAAAATAAGTTCTTTTATGACCAATTGCAAGGGAACATTCCTGCAGCAACAGCAGATGGACGTGTTCTCTTTGACCCTGAGTACACGATACAGATTCAGGCAAGTAATGAAGTTGACAGTATTGTCTAGGGATACCTCACACTGAGTTTCCATCGTGAAATCCTAAGCCTGGAAAAGTGCAATTCCCAGCATTGAGTGTAACCAAGGACCTGCCTGTATGTGCACAGTGGGCTGGCTGTAGAGAGGTATCTAAGTTGTTTTGAGTTTTCTCTGTTTTTATAAAACTTCTGTGGTTTTGCAATCTCAAAAAATCTGCCTTTTTTCAGTTGAAATTCTTTTTGGCTTTGTTGGGAAGTGGACTGCAGGAGAAGACCTAGGCACATCCGCCTCAAAGCTTTGTCTGAATGAAGATCTCATCACAGACTGCATTTCAGATTTTCCTCTGTTCTGTAAGAGGCTTTGAATTCCTATTTTTTCACCAGTGCTACTACCATGTTATTAGGCATTGCTGGGTGAAGGAGTACATTCATTATCTTTTCCAAATTTGCATAAAGAGCCATTGGTGGAGCAAGAACAGAAATTAAACACACATCCCCTGGCACCTGAGCTACTGGCTAAGCTGCCATTCTCAGTCTGTCCTCTAGTCCAAAGAGCAGTTAAACGTTTGTAAGTAGCTAAAGCAATAGGCTTCAAGAGAGCTCCCGACTCTGCTGTTGAGAGCAGAGACAGAGAAGGGAACTGGTGAGAGACTAAAGCAGCCTGGTGGTTAGGGCCCTTCTCTGCAAGGGGGAGCACCAAGGTTCCTCTGCTAGTGAGCGCTTATTTGTGCAAAGTTAGAGGAGAGTTTGAGGGTACCCCAGCACAGGGGCAAGAGCCAGTAGGACAGTGGCAAAGGGATGCTCCCAGCTATGGGCTCTGTTGTCCTTAGCCAGAGAAATGAATTATCCTCGTTGCTTGGGTAGTTTATAAATGCGGTAATTATGAGTAACAGTTCTGTGAATAGCTTACTGAGATAGGATACCCATGGCTAGATGAAACTAGCTGGTGAGCTCAATGGACATTTGCAAATACTTTGGAATAATGCAAGCTGCATTTGTTAGTGAATCTGCTAGTTGCTGAATTCCCTGCCTAATTTGGGACCCGTCTCACTCTATGGTAATTTTTCGCATGGTAATATTTTGCCTTTCTCTATCAAAGCAGTTTAAAAATGAAGGCAAGAATCCAGAATGGCCTTTAAAGCCCTTCATACACGCGGAGCCTATTGCCAGTGCATCTGGGAGGCCAAGTTCTGCCCGCAACCACAGTTCTTTCTGGCCTCTGTAGGATTCTTCTCCAAGATACAAGTCCTAGACTTTACCGGTGAACAACCACCTTGAGTTACAACAGATGTAGGCACCACAAATTAGATCTTCACGGAAAACCGGGAGCAGACAGATGAATTCTAGCTGGATTTGCCACCCAGAGAGGCAGGCCAAGAGTAGGGTAAGCTCCAGTTAAGAGGCTCTTGGAACCAGCACAGTCTTGAATGAAGAAGTCAATTACGGGAGTGGGGTGTGTTCCCGCGAGTGTAATCACTGTCTACTTAAATCGCTTTTGAAGGTGGAACTTTAGCTTCTAGGTCTTGTCAGAAATTCTCAAAAGAGCCTACCTCTCTGAGCTACTGCCGGTTTTCCTATTGTCTGCATATACAAAAGTCTCACTTTGAATCTTGATAAGCTCTTGGCTTTAATTATGTCTCAAGACTACAAGATTCATAGCTTATTTATCATGCGCTGAATAAAAAAATTCCTTTTGTTGTTGGTAAATTCACTGCCTTTCAGTTTCCTTGAGTATCAGCTTGCTTTGTATTGTCTGAGGAGATAAAGGGGAACACCCCACTTAACCTCTCAACATCATTCTCTACTCCCTTTTCAAGTAATTTTCATATGCCTGTAATACTGCATAACTTGTATAAATACTACCTTTTAAGAGAAAAATAATGCAATCTCTCAGTATCTGTATAATGAACTATCTCGGTTACATTCCACTGCCTAATAGCGTGGTGGTTTTTTACATTGAGGAATGCTGCCGTATTCGATCGTTCTGACAAACTGCTGTTTTCTTGTAGCAAAATTGTTCAACATAGTGTTTTTACTGTTTTGTCAATAAGCAAAGGAAATAAAAACCTTATGGGACTTGAACAAGAACATTCACACTCCGTATGTGAGCAGCGTTTGAATTGGAGTGTGGTGGGGAAGCAGAGTATAGTACGCAACCTGTTTACTGAAGTGCATGCCAGCAAGCGAGATTTCATTCCCACTTGCTAGGATCTCACTTTGGACCCATTTTCTCTCTCCTTTTCTTTCCACTGCTGCCTCACAATATTTGATGCTAGCAGCTTTTTTTGCTTTAATTGCTGGTTTTGGACGGAACTTTTTTTTTTAAGGTGTTTATCCTAACGGTGGACTTACAAGGTGAAATTATGCTGTATCTGCTGTAGCAAAATGTTTCTAGCAAGACCTGCAGTTCTTTGGGGCATTATCAGGCAATTGGGAGCTGAGTAGAAGGGAAGAAGTGGATCCGTCTCTGAGCCGAGTGCTTGGGATCTCTCTGAACAACAAAATTTCAGCTTTTTGATCACAAATGAATGAAAGGTATCAAAGTGTGAATTGTATGGAGCTA
Source organism: Cariama cristata (assembly GCF_000690535.1). Taxonomy (NCBI): domain Eukaryota; kingdom Metazoa; phylum Chordata; class Aves; order Cariamiformes; family Cariamidae; genus Cariama; species Cariama cristata. The sequence goes on along the minus strand of NW_009617145.1, from coordinate 34,729 downwards.
TTCATTTTTTCCAAACGAGGAAAGGATTGAATGCAGGAAACTGGAAGTTGATTCAAGCGATGCAGTCTTATATCGTGTTTGTTAAGCCTGTGGAAGGCATTGCCACAAGCGATCTACAGATACTTCTGAGGATAAAAAGATCATCCAGAACTGCTTTAGATAAGATTTAAACTGTTTCAGGGGACTGTGAATTCAAAACGGACTAAGCCTTTCATTGATTAGCTGCTGTTCTTATGTGCCAATTGTTTGTTAACTTGACCACTTCAGGTAATGGTACATACTTGTTTCTGGCCACTCACTGGAAGCACAGTGAATTAAATAAGTTTTATGCCAGTTATCAGACATGAAGCTGCAATTTCTGTGTTTGCTTTTGGTTGTGAGTTTAGACAGGTTCAAATTATGTTAATTAGTCTGTTTTGATGTCAGTGTTCCCTATCTGTTGAGACCGACACAGCTCCACCCACGTATTAATGAATATGTTAATTAACTCCTATTAGGCACCTAAAGATGGCTCTGGAGCCAGGGAAGCAGTGACAGCTGATGGCCCTTTGGGGCATAAATGGTTTCTCACTATGATCAATATTCTCCACTGCCGAAAATGCCTCTTACATTTTGGACTTCCACTCACTTAACTCTCCCTCCGGCGGGTGTTTACAATGCTGAAGTGCAACTGAGAGTTCAGGCAGGGTAGCCTTAAAAGCTGCCTTAATGACATCTATAGAAAAATCATCTAACTCGGCTTTCTTCTTCAGACAGAAGGTCAGAGTTCACAGATTTTGTTGTTAGGCAGCTTCCATTTTGACCCCCTTGCCCCCCCGCCCTATCTAGCCAGTGGGTTAAAAGAATGCTTAAAATACCCATTTTCTTTCTCGATGCATCAGAAGTCCCAGGTGCTCTGGGGATCAAGAAGAGTACAAACCCAATGTTTTGGCTCCCAGCCAGAAGGCGGGTTACGCTCTGGGCTCTGCTGCTCTGGCAGACGGCGCTGTTTTTGCC
>NW_009617145.1:16895-33723 GCF_000690535.1 Cariama cristata | reverse complement strand
CCTGCTGATGGAAAGGAACATGCGGAGGGTGGTGAGGTGGAGGGAAGGGAGGCCATAGCACATGTATTTTGTTCCCTTCCACCTAGGTCACAAAAGTAGACGAAAGCCAATATAGCCAGGGCAGAGCGGGCATCATTCTGACCAGAAGCTGTATGTGGGAATCTTAGATGATTGCATCTAACTCTTTGGTGATCTTACGGAAAAGTTTTCCAACATATTCACATGGCTTAGACCCAGAGATTTCTGCTTTCAGAGAAGTCTTAGGCATGCTGGAGCTGAAGACTCACTGTCAGAGATGTACACTAAATTTTCATCCCTGTTATTGTAAGAGATTTGATTTTTTCGAGAATGCTGCGCACACAATCGATGGCTCCGGCAGCTTCAGCTGGAGGGTCCCTCTGTAAAGTCGCACACACGGGCCATGTGTAGCGAACCAGCTGTAGCTCACCCCCCGCTGGGCCCCAGAACCCTTCTCTTCGCTTTGTGCTTCTTTCATGCAGTCAGTTGTTAGTATCTACTAAGACTCTAAATTCAGCTACCCTTTGTATAGCTGTCAAAAAATTTATGGAGCTTTCTCAGGACTTGTTGCTGTATGACTGGGATATTCTGGCACAACTGTGATACAAATACCATTTTGAAGGTATGTAGGAGGAATAAAATAGTTTTCCTGGATGTGCCTGTATAGAAAAGTTATAGGACTGGCAGCACTGAAGTTATTTACTCATTGCAAGCTACACTACTGGACTGTGTTTCATGTTAGTCAGCGTTAGGCTGAAGCAACCCCTCTGTCCTGGGAGAAGAGGTGCTAATTCCCTTCCCGTGCCACAGCAGCCCGAGCTTTGAACAAAGAGACTGTGTACATCGAGCTGTGGAAACTTACAGGCTTGGAAGGGGCTGTTACACCACTGACAGTCACCTGGGGATTTTTATTTGGTTGTCGGGGTCGGATGAGACAAACTTGTAATTGGTGGCTGAGCAAAGGACCCAGGTACGTGGGGTTTTAAAGTGTTTCAGTGGACCTGATGGACGCGGGAGTTTTGGTCCTTCTCTGCGGAGCTGACCTTATGTCTGAACTGACGGCTAAAGGTGAGGGAGCTGCAGATCCATAATGACTCAGATGTGAAATAAGAAAGATGATTCACTGAGGACACTTGGAAGCCAAGGAGTGCCAGCGAAAGGAGCCAGGCTTTCCTGGCTGATAGAGGCACGTTAATCGAGGAAGATGTGTTTGCTTTAGGGCACAGCTAGTCAAATTTCAAGCAACACATGATTTCTCATTTGGAGGAGAGAAATGATAGCATTAAATGGTTTCACACAGGACAGTGGAAACCCTTGTACCTGTGTCAGACCACTGCGGTATTGTTTAGAGCAGGGAAACATAAAGACCTTGTTATATCATATTCCATGGGGGAGATGCCTTCAGTGCCAAGGAGCAGGCAGTGATTTCAAGATTCTGGCTAGATAGACCTGTCTGGGCGAAGAGACTGAAAAGGCCATAGGATGAGATGGCTGCAGGACTAGGAGGAAGAGAGAGCCTGTGAGTCCCGTGTGGATTACAGCAGAGGCAGGGCTTGAATAATCCAGCAAATACATGGGCTGAGTATTTCCAGCAGCAGTTTTTTTTCTCCTTTGGTGCTTCAAGCAAAAATTGTAATACTTTGTGGTTAAAAAGGCAAAGCAGAATGGAAGAAAATTGTATGCTGCTCTTTAGAGAAACTGATGGGATGGCATCATTTCCTTATGTACTGATCGGTTCTTGTTCAGGTTTGGGTTTTCCCTTAAGATGCCAGCACTTAAAGCAAAAGGCACTGGTCAGGCTGCAGCATGAAGTCAAGAAAGATGCACCGGTCTGAGTACCCAAAGGAGGGCGTGAACGTTGGACCTTCAGTTCAGGAGAGGAAGTGAGTGAGTGAATAAAGATCAGGTGGCCAGCAGCAGCCAAGCATTGCCAAAGCCAAATTCTAGATGGTGAGGATCTACCTGATAGAGAAAGACTGGAAGAGCGCTGTTTGTGTGTAGCAGAGAGTCTCGCAAAGGCAAATGTTTGTTCACTTGGTGGTTGTGGGGGATTTTTTTTTTAATTACAACTAAGAAGTTCCAGGCCAGCTGACGACTTTGTTCACAGAGAGAGTTTTACAATACCTCTGACCACATTCAAAGTTCTTTAAAAGAATGTATATAAAATCCTAGAGACATGTCCAGTCATTACATTATTCACGTGGGGTATGTTGTAAAGCCAGAGAGGGTGAAATTGCTAAGACATTCCAAACTGAGTAATAAGCCTAGATATAAAAATATTCTGAAAAAAGATCTGTATTAACTGAGAACGCGAGAACTTTCATTTCTGTCTATAAGGATATGTGTGTTATTCTCGATATCCGGTTCTGTATGTCCTGTTGAATCAGCCGTGTAGGCAGTTATAACTTGGAGAAGTTCTTTGTAATGCTTTTTCTTTGCAGCTGATCTTATATCCTTACCGAAGCCTTCTAAAGGAGAAAGAAGAACTTGTGATGAAGTGAAAAAGCTGCTCAGACTGAAAGTATATAACAGCTCTTTCTGTATAAGAATATATAACATACTCTCCATGTGTGGCTCATCCTGTAAAAGAGGACTGTTGTAAAAACTGCATTTGCATTGGATAATCTGATACCTATTCTAAAAAGAGTTACTGTGAGTTTTTCAACAGAGGTGTTGGTCCTGAAGAGAAAATTCAGGCAAAAGATCGTCAGATGCTAAGAGTGCTCATGTTGAAAACAAAACCTGTGTTTGGTATCTTTCTGTCTTAGACTTGACCAAAAGTTTGGATGCGTGCAAAACTGAAGTTTTTTGGGGTTTGGTTTGTTGTGTTTTGTTTTTTTTTTTGGTAAGCTTATCATCTTGAGTCTCGCAGCTTCTATTCAACAAAAAGTTGGATTTATCTGTGCATAGAGGTAGGTCAGAATCATTTTTGTGGCTTCTTTAGAGAGTGTCTGGGAATCAGGGTGGTGAGACTCTCCAAAGTCCTTAAAGTATTATTTATTAGTAAGGAGAGCCACAATTCCAAACAAAATGAGTTATGCTCTGTTTTTCTTTGTCTCCAGAAACCGCTTCCTTTCCTGAAAGCATCAAAACAGCCAAAAGGCACTAGTCACCAAACAGCATAATTACAAGTAGAAATAATTACACAAATTAGCCTTCTGAGGCCTATTGTAGACGTGGGGAATACATTTGAAGTTAAGGTCCGTATTCCCAAAGTTCAGCTTTGGTTGAGTTTCTGGTTTTGGCATAGGCCTGTCCTACTTCCAGCTAACTCGTTTGCTCGTGTTTTTTTTCGATGGTTTTCCTGAGTGGGCTTTTTCACTGTGACTCATGCAGGATAAAGCAAACGAGTTTGGAGTGTGTGAAAGCAGGCTTCCGGAAGCGTCCCAAGTCAAACTATGTAAGTCCCAGGCACACTAAAGGCCTCTTGTCTTTGAAAACCCATACGGACTTTCTCTGCAGGGAGCAATATCTACAACGTACAATTTATTCTTTCTGTTTGTTTGGGGTTTTGTGGTCCAGTTAGAGAACGTGTTGTGCGTTGCAAAGAAGTGCTGCTTGGAAAAGAACTGAGACACCAGTTTTTAACCAGTTTAACCAGTTCAGTGGTTAAACAAGAAATGAATCAGGAAATTGGAAATATTTAAACAATCCCATTGAAGTGATTTTGGGGTTGGTTTTTTTTTTTTCAGCTAGTAGGGGAAACTTATGGTGGCATGTAGAATGAGCCCGTAACTGAACATTTTAATGCTGGGCAAAATGGAGAATGAAGTCATTCCGTTAGCTTCTGATGCTCTGGCTTGATTCTGTGATACTCTAAATGGTGAATACCATATTAAAACTTTTTTGGGGCCTTTTCATTGTTTAGTGATCAGATACACCTCTCAGTTGTTTCATCAAGAGAGTATTACTGACATTTTAAATTTTCATTTACAACTTAAGTAGCTGCTAGACTCCAATCATGCTATAAGCATCTCTTAAATTCACAAATGAAATGTTAAAGCACAGTATCAAATTACATTTAGGTAATGGGTTTTTGGGGATGGAAAATGTGTTTACTTTTATTAAAAATATACTGATGCACTGTTTGTAGCCAAGCAAAGACTGTGGAAAATATTGGTGATTTTTATCCTATTCTACTATACCAAACCCACCAAGGACAGAGCCTATGAAATTTCCCCTTTAATTTGAAAATACGCCATCCTCCTCTCTCTGTGCATGGGTTAATCAGGAGTGTCACGGCTCTGCATTTGTCAGTATTCTTGCAATTTTGGGACACCCCATCTTAGTTACTTGAGTGTTTTCTAGCAGTGCATGCCCATCAGAGGAAGGGAGCGCACTGTTTGGAAGCGATTCTTGGAGTCTTTGTTGGAATTTCCTTAAAGCTGGTACCATCTGGGATTGTGTGGCTGGGGGAGAAGAGCAGTGATTTTAAAAGGCAATTTCTAGGCCTCATGATTCTGGTGAAAAAGCTCTGAAACATAATGACCCTAAGGCTTCAAACTGCAGGGGGGCAAAAAGTGAAGAGCCCCCCCAAAAGCCCTAAACCTCTCCTGATTTAAACCAGCCTCATTATTTGAGGCAGAGTGTAACTTATGCTTGTTGAGTGCTTCAGATTAGTGGTTCTGAGGTTTTCTAGGTTGTATTTTTTGGTTGTATTTAGGCGCTAAATTACTTTATAGCTTGTTAGAGCTTTTGGAGGTGGGAGCGTTGTTTTCGTTGTTTTGTTTACATGCTGTGGATTGATTGTGAACAGTTTCCCAGAGAATATTCAATATCTGAAATTTCAGCTGGGTGGATTAGCTGTGAATGCTTGCATATGCTGGGTGGCATTGTTCCAGGTCCTGGATTCAATGAGCATAACCACTTTGGCAGTCCGGATTTTGAAAAGTACTGATGATGTCTGGAAGGTACCAGTTTCCTTCAACTCCCGTTGGCAAAGACCAGGGACCTGGATGGAACAGGACATAAGGACACCATAAGGACACGCTTCCCTCTTCTTTCTCAGCTAGCTGTACCAGCTCTCCCAAATAGAGGTTCTTTTATGGCCTAGGGAATAACTTGAGCAGCAAAAGGAGTTGGAGCTGCCGCTCGCTGCTTTTTTCCAGGGCTTACTCAGCTGTCGGAGGTGAAGCACTGTGAGTGAATTTAAGCAAGCGCAGCAGTGGGATGCAGTGGAACTAGGGGGCAATGCTGTAATGAAGGCGGTACGTTTCTGCAGATAAAGATTATACTTCAAACCGTTTAAGTGCGTGTTATTCTTTGAACAGAGGGCTGCATTCGTTTAATTTTTCTTTGGCATGATCGGCAGCCTGTCTGTTGAGAAGAGACAGAATAAACACCCAGGGAGAGGTTTGGCGGGTGAGAAGAGTAGGGAAGGAAAGCTGCCCAGGGTATGGAGGTCTGCAGGGCTGCAGCGCACGGCCTGGGACAGGCGCTGCTCCCTCCCCTTCCCAGAAATCCCCAAATCAGGGCCGTTCCTTCAGTCCGACCGAACAGACGCTTGGCCTGAACGGGCGGGACCTAACCGTTGTCATCGGACTGTTTGTGGGTGTATTTTCTTTTTTGGAGGTTCCAAGCATATGTGTTGAGACAGGATCTAAATGGCAAGTAAGTGTGCTCTGGGGGGGCAACCAAGAGCTGCTTCTTAGAATCAGCAATGTTCTCCTCATTTCAGTGCAGAGCTAGTTGCATTTTCTTTTGTTCTTTCAACAGGTTAGTAATTACTGTTGCAGTAATTAGGCTTGATGGAGAGTATATAAGACGATAAATGGTTATTCTGTGCAGTAGTGGGGGATATTTGATGCCAAGCTTATTATTTTCAGTCAAAGCTAATTATCTCTATTATAATACATGACTCTCTCTCTTGAATTATGAGTGGGAAACTGCTGAATAGATTTTTTTTTCAAAGTGCCCTGAACCATGGAGAGAAATGAAAATTAAAAACAATGAAAAGCTTGTTAGACAATGAGAAGACTCATCTGTAAAGCTATTTCTGACAGATTTTTTTTTTCCTTCTCTCTCTCTCTCTCTCATCTCCAGTTATATAAATATCAAATGCTTATCACGAAATAAATGGTTGTGTTACAGCTGATATGGGTATAAGAGTTTAGTTCAGACATCAGAGAAACCACCTGGGATTCAGTGGCTGGCAAGCTGCGAGCTGCCCGGCCAGGGGCTGCGATGCTGCTGGCCGAAGGGAGCGGCGAGGTTGCCCCTGCGGCGTAGCCGGGCTGCCCGCAGCCTGGCCCACCTCCAAATTGCTGAGTTGATCGAGGGATTTACAGATGTTCCTATCGAGGCTGCCCAGAACAGGCATCTGTTTTGCTTGTATTTAGGGCCTGCCCTGGAAACCTGGAGAGGGAAGCGATGTCAGAAGGGATTATAGCCTCTGGCTGGCGTACCTCGAGCGGCGAGGTCACCAGAGAGAGCGCGACTTTGGTCAGTAGGGTTTGGCTACTCTGCAGGTACTGCCCCGTCGTTTTTTAATAATGCAGTCGTTCCCGTCTCCGCTTACATCATGGTTTCAATTTGTAGCAGCGACAGGGCTGATCGCCTTTCGACTCTGAGCCTGCTTAGGACGTACCCTGGGTTTGCTGTGCCCCGCGCGACTGAATCGCGCCGTAACTTGACTCTCTGACTGGTGGAAGGCGTAGTAGAGCTGCAGCTCCCTGCCAGCCCCAGCTCAGCTGGGCTCCCAGCACCCCTGGCGCCGGCCCTCCCCACCTCACGCCCAAACCTCCTTCCCGTGGGAATCGGGGAGCGAGGTTGAGTGGGAGGAGGTGGCACACAACCAGGCTTCGTCTTAACGCAGCGACAGCTGCTGCTGGCGCGGATGGCGGGACCCGAGAGCCGGGCAGCGCTCCCGGACACCGTGTTGGCGAAGCAGTCGCTGAAATACCCTCGCCAGGCCGTGTAGGGTGACCGGTGGGGTGATGGAAAAGGCAGCTGCTTGCTGTTGAATGTAAATACTCCTGCGTTAAGAAGGCATGGGGCGGGGGGAGAGCTTCTGCCGTTTCCTGCTTTCCATATATACTTTTCCTGATTTTTAAAAACTGTGTTTTTTAGTTGAATTTAATTCCCTACAGAAGAGACTTGGTAAAGGTTTCCTGCGTATTTACAAGGCAGTTTTCCTTAGAAATTCTGTAGCGTGCTTTTCCATGTGCTACACAACAGATGTTTGAAGCTGATCAGTGTCATGTGTTGCATTTTTGCGGTACTTTAATACGTGCTTTTGAGAGACAAGCAGTACAAAGAAGAACCGAGTTACTAAGATGGATAAAATTTTCACAGCACTAGTATTTGCCTGTCTTTGGTTACTGCCAGTAAAACCACATCAAACTCTCACTGTGCTCTGCTCATCTGCAGTCTAAGCTCAAAGCTGCTCGACTCCCATTGGAAATTCCATCCTTTACCTTCAGACTAATTTTTCCAGCAGTCCCTTGTGCCACAAAAAAGCTGTTTATTGACCTTGTAGATTTTACACTTCTCATAAACTCCGAATCAGACTTTCTCAGTTTTTTTCTGGTGGTGCTGTTCTTATACAGAGGTAGCGTAAGTGGACCGCTCTTTTGATGACGTAGGTATTACTTATTTAAATTTATGGTGCAATATGAATCATCTTTCTCAAATTAAGTGTGATGTCATGAACTCTGTACAGGGAACTTACTCTGGAGATTTCTATGTCTGATGTTGAGTTTGTCACTGTACTGTCCCAAATCTTAGTTCAGGTTAGCGATGGCGTTTCAAGAGCTGCCTCTCAGGGGTGACTAAGCAGATACCTTAGTAATTCAAATTCCTGGCGTCATTGGCAGTCCAATTTGATGAAAATGAAAGGTGCTTTCCACCAAACTGCTTATAGATCCTAGTAGGCAGTAGCCATCTATTCAATGAGAGTGGCAGGGAATTATAATAAAAGCAGACACTATTCAAAGGTGTTGTTTCAGATTTTTTCATAATGTCATTATCAATTAAGGTAGTCACTGAGTGAAGAAGAGTTCACACATATTAGCGTTTGATAACAGTTATTTCCATGAGAGAGAGTTGTAAGATAGGGCCCTGGCCTTGGCTGTAGGCTGATGGAAGCTGTGTAAGGGCTACCAAGAAAAGGCAGTAATATGTAAAGTGAAGACAACACAGCTATACTACTTTAAATTGCATCTCGATAGGGATAATAAAACATTTCAATCTGAGATGCAGAGGAAGTCTAAGCCTCTTGACTTTCACAAGGCAAATATATCTATAGCACAAACAGATGAAAATAAGAGACAGTTTTCACATAATTCAATCAAACGTGTAGCACTCACTCCTTCATTTCTTGATCTGAGAATCCAAAATTTAGTAGCTAACAAGTAAATATTGTAAAGCATAGTATTAGCTGGTTAGATCTGGCAAGAAGCAAAACTGCAAACTAGGAACTTGCAGTACCAGAGAGCAGGAAAATCCATTAAACGTGCACAACTGTAACTCATAACTATAATCGTGTATAGATGTGTCTGCAAACTGTAACTCAAAAAGCCCAACTAACCTGTTTACAGCTGCAGACATCTCAACAGAATAGCCCTAGATGCAGTTAGCCTATTTTTGGGTTATGTCTCTCTTGTAGCTGCAACTTAACTGTTTTAAGGTGTATCTCTGGGAACTGATGGGGTTTATTATGTACGTTTCTGTAGGGCAAGAAAGAGAATGATCAATTTTGTTTATGCAGGTTGTTGTTTGTTTGGCGGCCTGACAAGGTTGCTATCAACAGAAGGGATGAAGCATGAGGTAATGACTAGGGCTTAAATGAGAACATTTGTCATACCTGCTTTTTGCTTGGACCAGTCAGCAAGTATCAGGGCATAGTCAAATGCCCTGTGTGTTTTCTGCCATTGAACTTGCCTGTTTGTAAATGTGAAAGGGAAACTTTGACATTTCCTAACAGTTTCCTTTGCCCCTGAAATCAAAGCTACTAGTATTGTGCTAAACTACTTCGGATCTACGGAGAGCTTGAGAAAAGTGCTCTGTGAACTGAGCGCAGAGACCATTTCTTACAAAGGGAATTGGATTTTTTTTATTTTTTTTTACCTATTTATAATCTGGAAGAAATTAAATTTCAGCCTGCTACACATTCCCCTTGGTGAAGCCATGCTGACTGCTCCTGATGATTTTCTTGTCCTTAATGTACCTGGAAACGGTTTCCAGGATTAGCTGCTCCATCACCTTCCCATGCTTAAGTAGTTCCCTGGGTCCACCTTCTTGAAGAGCGACATTTGCTTTCCCCTAGTCTTCAGGTACTTCTGCCAATTGCTCTGACTGGTCAAAAATGATAATTGAGAGCGGCCTTGCAATGACATCTGCCAGCTCCTTCAGCACTCGTGTGCATCCTATCGCGGCCTATGGACCAGTTTATATGTCCAGTTTGCTCAAGTAATCCCTGACCCTGATCCTCTTTCACCAAGAGTATATTTACCTTGCTCCAGCCTTTCCCCCTGGTTTCTAGGACCTGGGATTCCTGAAGGCTGGTCTTGCTATGAGGCTAAGGTGGCATTCAGTACTTCAGCCTTTTCCACGTCCTGTGTCACCAGTCTTGTTGAACAATAGGCTCGCATTTTCCCGAGCCTTCCTTTTGTTACCCGTGTACTTATAGAAGCTCTTCATGTTGTCTTTGACATCCCTCACCAGATTCAGTTACATTTGGGCTTTGGCTTTCCTAATTTTGTCCCTAGATGCTTGGAAAACATCTCCATACTCCTCCCAGGTTACCCATCCTTGCCTCCACCCTGCTTCCTTGTTGTGTTTGAGTATGGCTAGGAGCTATTTGTTCATCCACACAGGCCTCCTGGCATAGAATCATAGAATCATTATGGTTGGAAGAGACCTCAAAGATCATCAAGTCCAACCGTATACCTGATGCCACCATGCCCACTATACCATGTCTTGAAGCGCCACATCTAAACGTTTTTTGAACACCTCCAGGGATGGTGACTCCACCACCTCCCTGGGGAGCCCATTCCAATGCCTAACGACTCTCACAGTGAAGAAGTTCTTTCTAATGTCCAGCCTGAACCTCCCCTGATGCAACTTGAGACCGTTTCCTCTTGTCCTATCGCTAGTTACCGGGGAGAAGAGACCGACCCCCGCCTCGCTACACCCTCCTTTCAGGCAGTTGTAGAGGGCGATCAGGTCTCCCCTCAGCCTCCTCTTCTCCAGACTAAACACCCCCAGCTCCCTCAGCCGCTCCTCGTAAGGCTTTTTCTCCAGGCCCTTCACCAGCTTTGTCGCTCTTCTCTGGACACGCTCCAGCACCTCAAGGTCCTCCTTGTAGTGAGGGGCCCAAAACTGAACACAGGATTCAAGGTGCGGCCTCACCAGTGCAGAGTACAAAGGGATGATCGCTGCCCTATTTTTGGAAATCATTGGGATGGACCACTCTTGAGCTTGGAGGAGGTGATCCTTGAATATTACCCAGCTTTCCTGGGCCTCCCTTCACACCAGGACCTTGTCCCGTGGGACTCTTCCAAGCAGATCTGTGAAGAGGCCAAAGCCTGCTCTCCTGAAGTCCAGTGCCGTGAGCTTGATTTTTCACCTTCCTCCCTGCACTCAGGGTACTGAACTCCACCATCTCACGGTCTTTTCAGCCAAGTCTGACTTTGATCTTCACATCCCCACTGAGCTCCTCCTTATTGGTGAGTATGAGGTCCAGGAGAGCATCTCTCCTCGTTGGCTTTTCTATCACTTGCAAGAGGAAGTTGTCATTCGTGCTCTTCAGGAACCTCCTGGATTGCTTGTTGTCCCTCCAGCAGATATTGGGGTGGTTGAAGTCCCCCATGAGGACCAGGGCCTGCAAATATGATGATATTGTGCAAAGTTGTTTATACTGCTAGGGCAATCCAACGAGGGAAAGGAAGGAACTGTACCGATGACAGAGAATATTTATGTTAGTCCAGAACTGTGGAAGCATGTTCTGTGTTGCATATTGCCCTGCCAGCTGAAAAGGTTACTGCTAATATCCCTCTCCTACCTGGAGACTTATTACCCACACTAGAGATTACTGTCTCCTCTGCCCTGTGTCTCAGCGTCACGGGGGCCACTCATAAACCTGCTGAGGTCTGATAAACCTGTTCAAGTCAGGATAAGATGAGTGGACAAAGACTAGATATTTAAGTATCTTAAGTCGACTTCACTCATTTTGCCTGAAGCACCCTCACTCACTAGTGGGTCAGCTTGCTGTAACCTCTAGCAAGGGTGAGAGGCAGCCGGAAAGATCATCTTCTTCAACTGGCATAGCTGGATCTGAAAAAGGACTTCTATCTCTGGCTTTTTTCCACTCTAGACATACTCTGCATATGACTAATTTGTTTTTTAAAAGAACCTCACAGAATGCTTGCCCAAAGAATTCTGCTGCCGCAGCATTTCTGCTAAAAGGAAGAACGAGCTACAGTCTTGTCTTGGTCTGGGAGGTGAGAAATCTGATGGTATTTGCAATTATTGGTCTAACCTGGAGAGGAATGTCCGGTCAAGAATTGTACAAAGCACGGGAGAAATGCTGCTTGGAGGTCCGGGCTGCAACATCTACTGGGCGTTAACTTGTAGCCCTGAACCTGCCTGAGTGTTGAGCAGTGGAGTCACGAGGAAGAGATACCATTTGAAGAAGGCAGAAAATAAAAAAGAGAGAAGAAATACTGAATAAACTGGAGTCTGTCAAATGCAAACATCAGAGGACAAATGCTTTGTGAAAAGGTCTTAAGCTATTGTTCTTTTCTTTGACTGACAAGAGATTTTAATAAGGTGCCATCATGACTTTAAAACTTGATTCCTGGACCCACATGGACCATACGTGCTAGTTTCTTCTTCTTCCTTCTTGACTAGCTGCAATTTGCTGTTAGTTGCCCAAAGCTCTTAGAAAGTTTATCTAAGTTTTAATTCAGGAAAGTCTGGGACTCCTTTGGTGGGACCACATTACAAGCAAGGTTGGTAGAACTAGACTCAGCTGCAGGAGAACAACCCCTCCTGTCAAGGCAACACCTGGCACTGCTGCACCAACGGCCGGATGGAGAGCGGCTACCTGAGGAGTCTCGGCAAAATCTAGTGTGAAGAGCCAAACTCCTCTGGCAGAAGTCTGTGACAAATTGCCAGAGAGGAGCAGAAAACCACCCAGGTATGCTTAAGCTCTCCGCTCTGGGCAACTGAGCAGCACAGGGCTCGCTCTTCCAAAATGTACTGTTGGAGTGGAAAAAGATCTGTGACAAACTGGGCAGTTCCTGACATCCCAGTAGCCATAGTCAACCCTTTTTGTCCTTTGCTCTGTTTTTTCTGGGTCGTGAATGCCATGGGTCTCAGAAGTTCCCTTGCGGGTTTACCATTGCGCTCCCACCACTGTCATCCTTGCATCTCACAAGGCTGAGTGTTTTTTCAAGATTTCCTGAAATTCTGTACTCTTAAGTCAGATAATGGGAGGCTTGTTTCATAATCAAGTAACTGAGTCTTCATTCCACAGAGTAAGTCAAACATGCAGAATGGTAACAGCAGGTGAAGAGGTGCCTTAGCACACCCATTAGGTGCAGAAATCGGGTATTTCAGAGTTGGAAGTTGCTTTTTAATAGGTTCATGTGGTACGGCTAATGATGGATGTTATTGCAGTTATTAAAAACACACATTCTATAATGGAAAATAAGCATAAAGGGGTCTCAACCCAAGAGCCAATGTTTATATAAAAAGTAAGAAATAAAGGGAGAAGCAATAAGTATTAAAAACTCCCAGTAATTCAAGCAACTGAGTTGTGCATCTCTGGACGTGTTGGAGATTTTCCACAGATACTTCCTATGGAAAGAATTTATGAATCAAAGCACAAGAGTTGTCCGGGGAAGATTGGTCCCACATGGATACTGTTGCTGTTTTAGCTCATCCAAATCTTTAAAACTATTCACTATGAACAGATTGTAGTCATAAGTACAGGAAGCATTTGCATTTAGTGTAGCTAAATTAGCTGAAGCAGAAATTAACACGCTCCATGAAATGTTTAACCAGAAAATAGAATAGTTGTATGGTCCGAATGAGACATTTAGAGGGAAAAGATAGAGCAAGCCAAATTTGTTCTTGGTTAGGGTTACCATAGGAGTGCAGCAGCACAGTTCAGAGCAAAACATGGCTGGATTAATTTGCTTTCTACTTGCATTGGCCTTCTTGTCGGTGATTATTTCATGTTTACGAAGAGGGAAGAGCTGAGACCTACATTTTCCAGCATCATGGAAAATGGCTGAGACTATTTACCCTGTAGGGACCTATCTAGTGTACATTTGAGGGAGGACATAGGTGCCACTTACCATATTTTAAGTAATGCTACCGGGGTATCAGTGTATTTCCCTTCTCTCTTTCCTCTTAAAGTCCAAAGCGATACCATCCTCAGAACAACATTTGACTTGAGACTGTGAGGTTACAACCAACCTCAACTCTCCTAGAAGTAAATAGGATTAGAAGGGTTTGTGGATACCTTTGCATTCTCAGACACATTTAGGAATTCACATCACTGAAACTCAAGATCAAAAAAAAATAAAAATAAAAATAATCCTGGAGCTCTCTTTTAATTATCTTCCCTGGCATGAAAATTTTGCAACCAGCTTATCTGTATTAGAAAGGTTGTACTTGTTTAAATTTATTAGATAACACACCTATACTCCTAAGAAGATTAAGGATGGGCAGAAATGCTACCAAAGTTTCATAATGCTTATGCAAATACTTTTCATCCAGAAATATCCTGAGCAGCAGGATCCCTGTTGCTTCCCAGCTTCATCTGGGACAGATTCAGTGAAGCACATCATATTTATGACCAAAACTCTGGAAAAGCAAACATACCCCAGGTTAGAATTTTAGGAGTTAAACTATTTTTGTTTCAGCTGGTGTTCCCAACACTACAAAGTGTGCTGTTTGGAGTTGTCAAGCGATGCAGAGAATCATGCCGAAGGGTTGAAGAGAAAGAGCGCTGGGATGGGCTGAAGTTGCCTTGCCCTTGCGCAAGAGGGGAGATTCAACTCTGCCGAACCTTGGTTCCCCAGACGCCATGGAGCTGGTCCCGAATGGCCTTTTTGCTGATCTCCTCAGTGAAGTGACTTTTTATCTGTTGTCTGAAGGGCTGCATCCTTTTATATCGATGGGATATGCAGGAATTGCTGCAGGGACAGGAATGGTTACCGAAGCCTGAAGGACTTTTCCCGCTGACTTCTGTGGCAATACTCGGTGGAGGCTGGGTATGATGTCTCTAGTTTGGAGCTTTCCTAGGGTAGAAGCAAATGCATTTCTCTGAGTGTGTCAGTCAAATTTTTAATACCCTGTTTGTCCAACTCTGGGCATTTTCACTCAGGACTGAATATACCGCAGACTTTTACTTTAAATCTAAAGCTGGGACATCTAGAACGCTCTGGTGCTCTGTGGACCCAAGCACATGCTAACGTCACGTTAAGGGGAGCCGGGGGGTATATCCCTCCCTGGGTTCCTCCCTTCCTATGTCCCCTCTCACACTTTGATTTTCACACCACCACATGAGCTAAAAGAGGGTGGCAGTGCCCAGTTCCCCCTGACCTGTAAAACAAGGAGGCTGGGACCGAAAGGACGACTGCAGCGTGTGCTGCCGCGGTCCCCCACCTCGCACCCGGTACGCCTTTGTAAAAGGAGGGTCTTGCCTGCTGGCACTGCCTTATGAAGCAGCGCTTACCGCTGTTGCAGTATGTTCTTTGTGACACAGGGTATCCTTCAGTTCCTCAGGTTTCTCACTCCAGTGTCTCTTCGAGAGGAAGACGTGAAAGCCTGATATGGCAGTATTTAATTATTCTTCTTATACAAGGTACGAGCAAAACATTTACTGTTAATCATCGATGTTTTAAACCCATAAGCTCGTTGTCTGTATTTGCTAACAGTTGAGGAAGAAAGTTGATCTTTCCTGAAAATACTGAAGTGGATGGGAGCAGTGTGAATGCCAGAATATCCCTACAAATTCTCCTAACATGAAACGGTTTTGGACAGTTCAGGACATCTGGAGTGAATATGGGAGAGGGAAATGAAAAATTTCTTGAATGTACTTAAAGGCTGAAATAGAATCACAGTGATGTAGACATGCAGAAACCCTGAATGAAATACACACATGGATACAGCAGAATGCTTAAAAGGAAGTCAGCCTGCTAGGAGCAGGACTATATTTAGTCTTCTAATGAAGAAAACAGCTGTATTTGAGAAAGCCAGTCACTCGCTGCTTGGAAAATCAGCTGGAACTCTTTCTGGGTCCTGGTGTTCTTGGTTGCGAGAGGAAAATCTTATGTGTGAGCTCTTTCAGCCCTGGAGAACCTTAAATGGCAGTCGTCCTGGGTTTTGAAGCACAGTTGGGAGCTTCTTGGGAACAGACTCACAGGCTGCTGTTGGAGCCCATGGTCACTCTGCGGTGTTCAACCGCTCTCGGAATGAGTGTTTCTTTAGGAGACAGCGAGGATCTGGCAAAGTCCTCCAAGATGTGCGTTGAACATAACATTGAATTCTGCCTTTATTTTTTTGTTCTGTGCTGCTTGTTGTACAACATTTCTTTCCATTCTTAATTTCCCCAGAGCTTTGCTGGGGTGCAGCCGTCTGTCCAGTTCATGGTAAAACCTCTGTTTTCTTATCTCTGTAGCGCTTGTGTTAGGTATGGGAATGGAAGAGAGCCACTTCATTTTGCTGCTCTAGTGAAACGTGAATTGTGACAACTCGCTGCTCTTTATGTACCGGTTTTGTACAGAATAAGCCCTTTTTTTAAGGGTTTGTGGGGTTTTTTGGTATAAGAGAGCAAGATGTATTTTTCTGTCATATTGCTGAGTTAAACGATCAAAGTGAATTATGTGTATCCTGGCTGTGACAAGAACGGGCAATAGTTATCACAAGGTCAGAACCATCGAATGGGCTTGCTGGAAGTAAAGGAGACTGCTTGATTTTTCTGCTGGCTCGAGAAAGCATTTCTGAACTAGTTAAAGTAGATGCATCATAAAAGGGCTGAACTGAGAGAAAAGGGATTTTATCTTCAAGCCCGTGGCAGGGAAGCCTGACCACAGCCATCTGCCTGAGATGGCCTGGCGTTTTTCAACGAGAGGATGAGATTAGTGAGGAGGGTGGCTTGGTTTTGAAATCCTGTTTCTGCAGGTGATCCCTCCATTTCCCTCAACGGCCACCTGCCCAAACCATCAGGAATCGGACCAGATCTTAAAGGTGAGAGGAAGGCAGGGTATTCAAGAAGAAATGCTGTGGAGAGGGAGCTGGGACCTGGCCTCTGTGGGTATCCCTGCTCCAGGGCAGCTTTGGCAGGCTCCTTCAGTCACCTCCAGCTCGCCACCTTGCATTTGGTCTGTTTAGAAATACGTTCTTTTCTTGCCTTGTCACGTGCTTTAGTACATCAAGTGTCTTATACAGTGGGGAACCATCTTGTATGTAGGTACTGAAACGCTCAAAAATAGGAAGGAAGGGGGTGTAAGCTCCAACAAGAATACCCCGATCTCTCCTTTTTTAGTAAGACTATGGCCTGGGGAAGAAGTTGATGCTCTCAGCCTCTTCCCGTTTGCTTGGCACCCGCCACGTGCCCGCAAAGGGCTGTCCCTCTTCGCGTCTCCTGGCGCAGCTTCTTGTATCATCGGTCCCTAAATCTGTTTCTGCTTGAGCAATACAGTTTTAAAAAAATAACCTCTATTATAAGTATCGAAAAGAGGGAAGATCCTTGACTGAATTGCATCAGGGGCAATTACGTGAGTGTTTGCTCTGGCGTGAGTCAGGGGGCCTGGGGCCAGTGCCCAGCAGCTCCGGGGGCTCGGGGAGCCGGAGC
>NW_009617145.1:8554-16864 GCF_000690535.1 Cariama cristata | reverse complement strand
CGCGTGGGGGTGCCGGGGGCGCGGGACCCTCCGTGCCCACCGGGGGGGCAGCCGGAGCAGCGGGTCTGACCACAGCCTTTGCTTTTTGCCACAAATACCTGAAGTTTTTAGCTGGTTTCAGTAGAGCCTGTTTTGCATAAACCATTTCTATTTTCCCATTACTCATATGTCCCTTTGTTAATAACATAATGTAAATAATTCTGTGCTGGATTTGGCATTCATTTAAACAGGTGTAACACTAAAGCAGTCGTAATTGGTTTCAGTGTTCCCAGCCTTCTCTCTGGCTGCGCTTTCCAAAGGAGTTTACTTGGTTTTGCTTTTGAAGGCTCGTTATTACCATAATTCACCTATCAGTCTGCTGCTTTTAATGTTAATTCAGTTTTAGAACTTGGTAGGAGGCAAGATGAAATGTTTCAGGCTGCGTCCTAAGGTTATTCTTTGAGCGGCCAGTGTTTTAAATAGATGTGATGGGCATTGGCAAGAAGAGGTTTGTGATATTTATAGTCTTCAGGAATCTGTGTAAAAGTAAAAAAAATGCTTATCCTGATTCTGTATAAATACCACATCCAAAGCACACCTGTCTTCTGCCATGTGGGCCAGCTAATTGGTTTTTGATCTATTTTTACTGTTCTTAGCTGAAAGGCAATTTTTTTGTTAAGTTTCACAGAAAGCTCTAGAGCTGTTTTAGGGGTTTGTAGCTGTGAAAAATAGCCGTGGTTCTGTTTTTTAAAAAGCATTCTCAAGGAATAATTACAATGATTGAGAATGCTTCTTTAAAAAAAAAAAACACCAAACCCCACAGAAGCGTGTACATTTTTCATAGCTATACGTCTCTAAAATGGCTTTGTGGGTTTCTTCACATATTCAGGAAACTTTTAAAAATAAAAAGGAGCAAATCCATCTCTGAGCTTGGCAACAGCTGAAGTTTGTATTTCACAAGTATCTGAAAATGGGTTCCTCCCCATTTGCAGACACAGATGCCAAAGTTTTAAACTGACAGTGCAAGGTTTATTTTGCAGGCTTTGTAAAGGAGCAAAGCAGCATTTTGCTGCTCTCTGCCAGTCCTGCACTCATGCGTGGCTGGGATGAAGCCTTGTTGGACAGTTATTATTATTATTGTTTATGAATTCCTTGCCTTGCGGTCGTGCAGAACAGCGAGTCGGCATTGTTGAACCGGGAACTGTAGACATGAAAATAGCAAAAAGGTTGCCCCTGCTGCTAAGCTTTTGGCAGTATTCTGTATGCCATTCTCGTCTGTATTAAAACACAGAATGTGGTGAATGGGCCAAACCCTGAAACCCTTATTTGGTTATTATGAAAAGAGAGCGAGAAGGCTGTGATTCCGTAGGAGGGGGTGAATAAGAGGCTGCGGAGCAGGTCTATGCCAGGTAGCTCGGGAGCTTCTGATGCCCCGTCTCATAAACCAGCAACCCAAGGGTTGTCTGAGCACAGCGAGCGGTGGCTCCGTCAGAAGTGATGCGTTCAACAGGCCTCGCGCTGGGACAAACAGAGGAGCGATGCCGGGACGTGCCTGCTGCTTAGGTGATATGTCTGAGCGTGTACCTGCAGGGTTAATGGGAAAGGGAGGCCACTGAGACCCTCGGGTAAATGCATGCCCCTGCAAAGGTGACTTGGGTGGAAATCGTTGCACGGGATGCTTCTGAACCCAGCTATTTCAAAAGATTAATTGGGAGATTATTTTTTTTAATAGGAGCACGAAATACCTGGGGTTACCCATTATCTCAGACAAAAAGGGTACAGGGAAGGGAGCCTAACCTGTTGTTTCAGCATCAGAGCAGTCTCTAAGCGGCAGGGCGCTAATCCCACTTCAGCATTTCGCCTGGAGCAGCAGGAGTTACAGATGTTTGCTTGCATCACCACAGTATAGTCTCTGATGATGGTGGTTTGTGGTGTTGTAATCCCACAGAAATTATACTTTGGCTTCAATACTTTGGCCTGCCTGGGCATGACTGATCGTTATCTGCTCTTCAAGATTAGCTGAAAGTGCCGAGCTAAATGCTCTGAACTTTGTGGTAGAAGAGGATGAATTTGGAGGCTGGGTCTCTGAAAACCTTGCATAAAGCCCAGGCTGTTGTGTTTATTGCCCTGTGCTCCCTGGCATAGATGAAAGAAGAGGAGAGCAGCGCAGGGCTGGGCCTGTCACCTTGGGATATATTCGGTTACTTAACTCACGGCACAGGCCGCCGCAGCCCTAGCAGGCGGCGTTTCGGCAAAGGCCGGCGAGCGTTGTAAATAACATGGGGAGGAGAGGGGTTTTTGTTCCCTTCTCCCCACCTTGTACGTGAGATGCTGAACGAGTCGCACACGCGTGTGCGCGAGGGGGTTGTTCAGCTGGTCTGCCCCACGCTCCCCGGACCTCCCTGATCTTGTGTCCCCGAGAATGTCAAAGATAATTTTATTAAAAGGCTGTTCCGAGTGCTGTTTGGCTCGTCTGTTTACAAAGTCGCAAAGTCTCTTCTCATTATTTTTCAGGGATCAGAGGGGACAAAAGTTTAAATGCTAGCTCAGCTCTTTAAACCCTGTGGCAATGCCAGTCCGCTTGGCACGTAGTGTTGAATCTAGTGAGAAGATATTCGCTTGACTGACGACCCTCGCAGCGTTGTAAGAAATAAGCTGATATATTCTTTGTGAGGGATAGGAAGGATGAAGCGGCTCTTACGTTTTTCTGACAATCGCTAATCAAAAAAATCTGCCAAAAACCGGGGCTTAGAGATCTATGCTGCTGCCCTCCAGTAAACCCTGATTTCCCGGAGACTTCTAGAGTATTCCTAGATAAGCAGTATTGCAGGAACATGACCAAAAAAAAAAAAAAAAAGTTCTCCAGTGAAGACTCTGTGCCTGAAAATATTTTCTGGTCTCTAATTGCGTTTTTGCCCACTAGATGGCTTTTCTCTCCCCACCTGCGACTGGAGAGAGCCATCGGAATCAGCCACAGGTAACCGATCTGAACCGATGTCGCCTACAGCTTCATTCGGATACTGGTAACACCTTGGTCAGAAATTTCTGATTACATACAGCATACAGGGCTTATATATCCTGCGATGTAAATTTTCCTATGTGGAGCAAATCTTCTGTACGTTGGCACAGATTAAAATTCAAGTTAAGTTGTTGTAGTAAATTGTTTGCCAGCAAACAATGTTTGCTTGTGATGTGAAATTATTGAAGACCACAGGGCACGTTCTGTGGTTATTAAGTCTTTCAGTACTGACACTGAAAAATAATGTAAAATCTTCCAGACCTTGTTTTGGTTTGGCTGGGGGTTTTTAGGAATCGCAAACAGAGGAGTTCCTCCCCTTACCCACCCAGCCTGTAGTATAATATTAATTAATGATGTTTGGAAGCAAATTTAGGTTCTGCAATTATTATAATTAAGTGGGACAGATGGGACAGAACTCTGCATTATGTGGCTTAAGCCAAATCAAATGGAGTGCCAAAAAAAAAAAAAATAAATTACGTTATTTAGGTTGAGGAAAGTCTCGGGTTTAGCGATTGTGTGAGTTCGACTGAGATATGAGCAGGGCTGTGCCTTTCCTGTTGACTTGATCGGGTGAATAAGATAG
The DNA here is from genome assembly GCF_000690535.1 of Cariama cristata. Lineage (NCBI taxonomy): Eukaryota > Metazoa > Chordata > Aves > Cariamiformes > Cariamidae > Cariama > Cariama cristata. Next base: position 13,283 of record NW_009617145.1, on the reverse strand, counting down.
TGGTCAAGAGAAGAGGATGCTGAATTAGTAAAAATGGTGGTATTGAGGTTATGACCAAAAAATATAATAATGTATCCCAACAAACATTTTGTTATTATTTTATAATATTTACTCTCCTCAAAAAATCTATAACATGGCAGAATTAAAAATAATTACCAGGCTGATGTTCACCATTTCAGTGGAGAAAATATAAGGGAATTGGCATAATCTCAGATCAGTGAAATGTTCGCAAGAAACGTCCTTGTACCAACAAGGCCGATGTGGGTACACACGCCAGAGGAAGATGAGCGAACCTCTATCGCAAGCTGCTGGTGGTGTCTTCCTGAGAAACTCGGTTCCTTGCCCCTGCCAGCACTTGGGATTTGGGGGATCTCTGCAAGGAAGTTACTATAGGAGGTGCAGTCCCTCAGCTCATTTTACAGCTAGTAAGTGCTTGTTTGGTGTGAAACTCCCCTTTCTAGCTGTTGAACCAGAACAGGTCTTTCTTTTCCTGTCAACTTCCCAAGAGCCATGGGGGAAAACAGTGTGTTCTCATTTCAGCATCCCTCACCCTCCTCTTTCCTTCTCTGGAGGATGAAGCAAACAAGCTATTTGTTACTCATCCTTTTCTTCAGCCTCCTTCCTTCAGGATCTTGCTCTCTTGTGAATCATTCCAGTGCCCATTCCTGCCCCTAATTCTGACTTTCACAAGCTTCAGCATGAAATTAGGGGGGTTGTTGGGTTTCCCTGCGTGGCATGGGGCCCCGCTGGAGAATAGGTTGATATCTTGGTGATCTCCATCAGCGGGTGCGGGCTGGCGGCGCTGGGATGGAGGGGCAGCACAAGCACTGGGGCTCTTTCTCTGCAACTTCAGGAAGCCGACGTCACATCAGTTTGCACTCAGTTTGAGCGTGGAAAGGTGGTTTTTGCTGCCTAAGGGTTTTTTTTTTTTTTTTTTTTTTTTCTTTTTCTTTACAAAAGCTTAGATTCTGTGGAAATTCATGACTGGGACCAGTGTCCACATTTGCCAGGGAAATCTTGCAACTGCAAAGCATCTGAGTGGATTTTCAAGCCCTGTTTGACTAATACCAGAAGGATTCACGTGTTATTTTGTTTGATGCCAGCACAAGACAGCCTCGTGTGCTTTGAACTGAAGGGTTAGGTTTACCTGGATGGTGCTAAGCTAAGGTGATAGAATCATGGTGTAAAAAGCCCAGGTACACTCATGGCCCTGCGGCACGGAGTAGTTCAGGTTGAGCTGGCTGTTGTGCTATCCATCATGAACGAATGGGATGGAGGAGCAGGCTCTTTCGGGTGAGCTGACGTGGTTTGACATTCCGAGTGTAGGAGGTGTGAAACACTAAACTAAGGCTGCTAATCCAACGGTGGTCAGCTAAGCAGTTTGGTCAGAAACGTCAGGGGTAATACACAAGCACAGATCTTTGAGCCTCTTAGCTACCTTCTGCTTTCGGTTACATCAGTATAAATCCATTGACTTCCCTAGAGTTCCGGCATCAGGCTTATTCTGGTGCTCCCGAGAGCAGAGTTGAGGGGACAGAAGGGAGGAGAAAGAGGTGAATGGAACAAAAATGCAGTTTCAATTTTGCTCTGCACACAATATATTCCCTTTCATGGGTTTCAACCATTTGGCATAGTAGAGGATGTTCTTTCTGGCCAACAAGAGCTGTAAAGCCACAACGAGCAACCAGAAACACCCAAGACTTCTGCAGTAGCATCAGTGCAATAGAGCTGCTGTTACGGAAAACCTTCTCTAGTGTGCAAGTATGTGCGTGCTACTGAACATGCAGTAGTAACAATCCCATTTTTTTTTATCTCCACCCCACCAGCTATCTGCTGATTGTAGGCAGAAGAGACCATGTGAAGTCCTCCAAGCTTAACTAGAGTATTCCAGAAGCTATAGCATGAGGGGGTGTGGGGGTGTGTGTGTGTGGAATTTTAAGCAGGAGAAAAGCCTTAGCTCCATTTAAAAACTGTCTGGGAGGTGATGTGTGGGGTTCCTGTCCCTGACGCAGCGGGTATCTGGCATGCTGTGAAGCCAGAGCTTTTACGAAGTGCAAAGGTAGTTGGGAAGAGCCAGGTCGTGCTGCTCCGCAAACTCACTGCAGCAGCAGATCCAAAAGGCAATAAATAATAGCTTAGCATTCAGTCCTCACCTGTGCTGATCTCGAGAAACTTGGGATAAGGAAGCAAAGGTTGACCTAAGCCACCTTTAACCCATCTTCAATCTCGGCATTGGCCAAAGATCTGCTTTAACCAGCGCCAGTTTATTAGAGTACTGCAGCCCTCGTTCCAAAACCTCCCGAGGTCGCTGACAGCAGGCGCTCGGCTGGAGGCGGGCAGGTCGCATACGGACCAGCTGTGTTAGTTCAGGGCTCTTCTGTGCCACCCTGCCCCTCCGTACGGGCCGTGCTGGGGTCCTTTGCGCTTCTTCGCTGGGCTTTCATCTCTGCCAACACTGTGCGTTCCCCTCTCCAGGTCAAAGGAAAATTGTTTTTACCACCGAGGAAATCTGTAAGAGAGATGTTACTAACCCAAACACCTCCACTCTGTGAAGGAAATGCAGATTCAATTCCTTTTGTGCATCTGAAATGCGGCTGCCAAACCCGTGCTATGAAAGGTCAGGGAAAACATAGTAAGCTAACAAAAAATATTCAATAACATCAGAGCAAGAAGATGCGTATGTCCCAGAAAATAAATTTGGCTCTGGACTGAACATAAAAGAATTTGCCAGAATCTTTGTCTGTCTTTTCAACTGAGACGCAGGTTTATGACGTTGAGGGCAGCCGTCCAGGTTTGATCTCAGGTTGGCCCAGAGAAGTGACTCTGCTGACCTCCCCAAGCACAGGAGCTCGGCCAGGCCGCAGGACCGATCTTCCTCTGAGTAACCCCCGAGACCTCCCAACCTTGACACCGGGGTTTCGGACACGCAAGACTTGCTGGGGCTGCCCTGCCGTGTCAGATCAGCTTCGTCAGCACACGATCCCCTTGGCCGTTCCCTCTTTCCTTCTAACCCTGCAGCAAGATTACAGCGTTTCCTCTCCGGGTTTGATGGGATCCAGTTTTGCTTACGCCCTAATGATCAACCACGAAACAAATGAGTGATGTATACCTGTTATGAATTAGCACATGCTGTTAGTTAAGCTTTTGAATCTGTGTTTAATTTTCAGGTGGATGCATAATTACTCTGTGACCTGTTTAGCATTTCAGACTCATTCCTTTCAAAGACTAGAGAAAGAAAAAAAGAGGTTACATCCAAGCTGAAATGAAAAACACAAAAGATTTTTTTTTTCCCTGTATCGTTTTAAAAAATTTTCCAAACAAATTTGTTGTCAAAGTAGTTTGCTCTCAATCCTAAGACAACAACTGCCAGCAGCTGGCTGGGACAAAGCAAAAGTTAGCCTGGAAAGTAATAAAACTCACATGACCTGAAATTGTACAATGCTGAGCCCATTCGTAACCACAGCTAGATTTCTTTGTCATTCTGGAAAAAATAGTGAAGTGTCTGGGGGTTTTCTTTGTTACATTTTTTCTTAAAAGGATTTTCTTCTGGGGAGACAGCAGCAGAAGGGATTTTTGTTGGTTACTCTTCTTTCAGAGCTTAGTGATAACGGGCGAGCAATATGATTTTGGCAGGAAAGTATCGTGTCCTAGGTTAGAGAATAAATTGTTCCTTTGATGATGTACTGAGTGATAACCCTTTCTGGATTTATGGATTTTTCTGTGTATTTGCCCAGAAAGTCATTACAGCACTCTTTTAGCTGATAACAGTAGCACATTGTTGGATGTTTCTGCATGTCTTACAGCTCCCCGGACAAGCTATTGATCAGGGAGGTCCCTCCCGAGGAAGCAGAAAGTCGTGCTGTGCGCTCTTCCTTGGACGGGAGATAAGCCTCCTTGCTAGTCTACTACGTGCCATCTCCCCTCTCTCTCTTTGCGCAGAGCGCGGTAACTTCAGGAATTGCTTGCCGCTTTCTGTTTAAGATTTCCAACCTGACACATCGCAGGTAAAGAAAGAAAAGAAGGAAAAAGCACAACTTTTCAAATGGAGGAAAGTCAGTCCTTTTCCTTGCCAGATTCAAGAAAAGCAACGCTGCCCAGCTCTGCTGTTTCTGTCTCGATTTCAGTGCTAAAAGTGATGCACACCCGTTATATTAGAGTGGATTTCTTCAGAGAGCACGTTTTCATTCAGATTCATGTAACCATTGACCAGAAGCAAGGTTAAATTGAGCCTGTTTAAAAATTAACCCATTTTTGAAAAACCTGTCTAATGCAATAGGCGATCCTTTGGCTTTCTAGCATCGAGTCATCTCTGAGGATGCACAGGCTGTGTTTAAAGGCAACGCATTCCTAACAGCTCCTGCGCCTGCAAAGTTTCACACTGTTGCTTTAAACTGGTAATTCTCTGATGGTCGTTATGCTGTTATAGTGTGAAAACAAGTATGCTTACTCATTTCTGCATTTATTTTCCTGGACATCATCTTTCAAAAATATTCCTTGAAATGTGCGTGTTTCTAATTTTGTGCCCCTAAAACAGCTCCCGCAAGGGATACAGGAGAGTGCAGGAACCTTTAAGGGCTTTAAGAATCCTCTCTGTCAGAAAACCATCTACCTTCAAGCCTGCGTTTTGTCTGTTGGAGCAAGGGGCAGGTGAGGGAAGTACATCAGGAAGCAATAACCCAAAGCTCGTAGTAAATTTAAATCCCATAATTCAGAATTAGCTGTGATTCCT
>NW_009617145.1:0-8454 GCF_000690535.1 Cariama cristata | reverse complement strand
AGTCGGTCCTTTTGCAGCTACACACGGTAAGAGGCTGGGTCTGTGGGAGCTCGCCCGGCAGCTCTCTGAGCCCGGCGAGCCCCTTCCCTGCAGCTGGTCCCCGACCCAGCACTTCCATACCTCTCGGGCTCGGTGGTGGTAGCTATCGCCCTCCGTGCAGCGACTGCTGCTGACAGCCTCTCTCTCCTTGGCTGAGATTACTGCGTATGACCTACTTTGAACGTGGTGTGAATCAAGGTTCACAAATTGCCTTGGAAGGATGCCACGGGGCCGGTGTGCAAACAGGCGCGGGCTGGGAGGCTCCTGGCGGAGCAGACCCGGCTCTCTCTCTGTCCTTCCAGATGCAGCACGCGTTCCCTCGCCGGCCCCGGCTGCACAATCCATCTTTGTGCTCTTGAGTGGGGCATATTGCTTTCCCGGGCAGGCCTGCGAGGTTAGACAGCCTCTGGCCAGTAAGTCCTCCATGCCTTTTTTGCTCTTAAAACAGCTGAAGTAGTAATAAAGATGAATAAAGGGTTTCAGGCTGAGCTGTCAGCTGAAGCCTAGCAGTAGTAGTAGTAGTAGTTGTAGTAAAAGCAGTAGTAGTGGTGTCAGAATACAAGTCACAAAGGAGAGCTAAGCAGTGATACTTTATTTATGCAGCTCGTCTGTTTACTATAATCTCATTTATAGTGCAATGTAAACTTGCAATTACCAAAGCTGCTTTCCATGCCAGATGAACGGTTTAACCTGTATGTCATTCCAAAATACTGATAGAGGAGAAAATTCAACAGAAAGGAACAGCCTGGAGAATTGCAGCCTGAAAGCTGTATGCGTTTGGTGTGGTTTTTTTTCTCTCTTTTTTTTTTTCTTTTTTTTTTCCTCTTTGTCTCCCTTATATAAGCTCTATGCTGCAAAGGAAAGTTTCCACAGACTCAGAAAGCTCATATGCAGTTTCAAATCTATGTGAAAGATAAGGCTTTTTTGTTTTCCCCCTCCCCGAGGCTAATATATTACATACCTACTCAGCACAGGGCTGCCTCTTATCTGATAAGATAATTAGCATCAGACACTAGGAGAAGCATACCTACTTTTAAAAAGGAGCATTACTGAACGTTCACAAAGAGAGTTAAAGAGCGTGCTTATCAGAGCTTTTCCATGCAGAAGACTTGCGCTAGTATTTGACTTTGGGTCAAGAAGTCCTTTATTAAATTAGCAATGCAAATGTGTTTTACTTTATACGTGTGGAATTTAAGTGTGCCGGACAGCCTCCCTCTAGAGCACTCTGGGGCTTTTCGCAGAGTTAGCGTGGGCCAGAGTTCCAGCTCGGGCTCTGAGCATTTCTTTTTGTTTGTTTTATCCTCTGTAAAGACATCTGTTCTACATGGCTCTCTACCTTGGCTGCAGTTCAATTTCCACTGACTTCCATGAACTCCATTATGAAACCCAAGTGCAATCCTCTCTTGCACCAGGACCAGCCCAGGACGCAGACCCGCAGCTTATGGATGCCCTCGGCCACCTCTCCTGTAGCACGTGGCTACGGGGAGTGGCCACCACCTTGAGAAAAGTACACCTCATCCTCCAGCTTGTCCCTCCCTTGCTGATTGACAGTCACAAGCCCTTGAAGCCATGCTATAGTAGCTTAAAAACAGGGAAAGCTGAGAAAAAGACCTTTGTCAGCTCTAAAAACAGGACAACGCTGATGCTTGCCCTGCCTGACGTGGTCTTTGCTAGTTGCTAAATGGCTGAAATGATCCATGGTGGTCAAAGGGGAAGAGGGCAGGACCTGAAACAAGAACTTGACGTCTGACGTGTGCTAGTCCTGTTCGTGAGGCGGCCGGCCCGTAGGCAGGGGTATGGCCTGAGCGCGTCTGCCGGATCCTCTGCAGCAAACCCCTCCGGCCTGAGAGGTACAATAATAAATACCGTAACTGGGCTGATGTTTCGGCCTGGCGGGGCCTTTCATAAGTCTCAGACGGGAGTGATTGTTCTATGAAAATGTTAATAGATGAATAGTTTGCCCATGAGTTGTTACTTCTAGCGTAGAAGGCTCTGAGGTCTGTTTTTAGTGGTGGTTGTTTTCTTTTAATAGCACATGTGGAGCTTTTGGGGGGATGTGGCGGTGCTCCTCACCTAAAAGGTGGGGGTAGGACTCTGAAAAACGTGTGGTGTCCTTGTCACTTGCATGATTCTGTGTGACCGTGCGAGGTGTGATGGCATCTGGGGGAAACTGGAGCCAAAGGGGGAGGGTTCAGCTTTGGTCCCTGTTGCGGGGCTGCCGGCAAAGGAGAAGAGTTCCCAGCCTAGCCCAAAGGGTTCGGGGGTATTGCTGAAGGGAGCATTAACTGCATAGGTAACGCTTCTTCTCAAGATGTTTTTCCAATTAATTGTAAAGGAAGAAACGGTCAGTGGTACAGGGAGCAGCCAGATCCTTCCCACCCCTGACGAGTCCCGTTAGTCTGACTTGAAAGATCTGATGCCTCGGCTTGTGGGGCTCGGCTCTCTAGGCAATCAGCCAGGCTGTTGAACGAGCAGATCGCAAAAAGGGAATGTGGTCGGAGCAGTACAAAAAGCAGGCCAACCCCGTGTTTCTTCGGTCTTTTGTGCTGCTGCGTAGGGTTTTAGAAAACATTTTGGAGTAGCAGAACAGATCAGGGAGGTGGAGATGCTGCCAGGCATGCCCAGCCTTCAGCTCCTGCTCTTCTGTCTGACCCCAGTCCCTCCCAAAACGAGGGAAGACGTTCTCAGAAGAACTGAAAGACAGCCCGCCAGTACCAGCGGCAGAAACGTTGCCTGACACAGACACGGATGCAAAGTACTGCAACACACCTTGCTGCCGTTGGGTGCCTCCTCCTCCGACGTTACAGGAGGAGCCTAATGCTGCTTTATAAACCTCGGTCGATGCTACTCACCGTGTCACATCTCTCGTACAGGGTATCTTATTTCACAGCCTCTGCCAAAACATCCCAGGTGCTCAAGCTAAATCAGAAGAAATGTAACGTGGTCTTTCCAGGTTTGAGAAAACGGGCATGGAAACAGGGTATTTTGGGCATAAGTCAACGGAGGTTATGATCTCCCCCTTTGATTTTAATCTTCTGTTACAGCTAACGTGTGGTCTGGTAAGATTTGTTCATGGATCTGTCTTTCAAAGAGCAAGATCCTACAAGCTACCACCCAAACCTTAACTGTTCTCTGCTAATCATGTTGACAAAAATCAATCTCTAACATCAGCTGTGAGGCAGCCAGTAACCTGATCGCCATCACTGAGGTTTCAGGGTAGCACAAGGTACTGAGACTGTCTGCGGAACTTTGGCCAGCGAAAAATGGTAGTGCATAATTATTTCTTGGATCGCTCTTGATACTGTTGATCATCAGATGCTGCAAACCTGTGTGGAGAAGCTGTGCCTATCAGTGGAAGCTCCATGCAATCGTTCTGTTCCTTCTCCAAAGGCGGAGCCAGAGGAGTCTCAAGCAGCAGTTGTGGTCCTGTGTCCAAGCTCCTCGTCCCTGGAAGCTGACAAGGCTTCTTCCAGGCCCATGTGAAGCTGTTGGAGAGCTAAGGAGATCACACGGTGAGCTAAAGTGTTTTCTTTTCCCTAGATGTTATCTAGGTTTTCATATTCCTTACTGCGAGCATCGTTACTGCCTTCCCCTAATTATCTTAGTGACTACCTGAAGTTGGTGTTGCATTGCGGAGCAAATGGCCAGAAGTGAACCAGATGAGTCTGAGATCTCGGTACTATTAAATAGCTGCGTTGGCCTTACTTAAAATCGCATGTAAACCAAATTGACTGGGCTAGCTTGGGACCATCTTATTTGCAAATACCAAATCAGCTCCTAAATAGATTTATGCTTAAACAAAACAGGCATGGTGTAACACCAAAACATGAGAATGTCCACTCACTCTTCTACACCAGTTTAACTAAAACAGATTTAAAATTAACCTTTAGAGAAACTAATATAAATTTTCCTAGCAGTTTAGACCTAGATGACGTCTGTAGAAGCAGAGGAGTACTTTGAAATTCTTCCGTAACTATTGAAATTCCTCCATAGCTATTCCAGGTGCAGAGGGCCTTTGACTTTTGTTGCACCTCTGTGAACTTTGGGGTTTTAGTACTTGCCCACAGAACGTGCACAGAAATAGGAAAGCTCTGTCTCCGTTTCATAAGGACCAGACTGTTGGCTGCACTCTGTTGGGCGCAGCGCGGCCGTGATGGTGCACAGAAAACGATAACCGCATTGAAAACCACACGCTCAGAAAACTGGAACAAATGGGAGCAGGCTGTCCGTTTACCACACACACGTTGCCATAGGCCTGTTGGGCATAAAGGTCTCCCCAGTTTTTTCTCTCGGCTGTGCATGGAAGTTCTGCTTCATTGCATGGAGTCCTGGCGAGGTTTTCAAATTTGATCCTGGAAGGCTTCCAAGGAAACGGCCTTCTCCGTTTCTGAGGCTGGGCCTTCCTTTACGATCACGACAGCGGGCGAGTGCATTTCACAGAAGCAATGAAACTGTCAAGTGATAGAAGGAAGCTTCTGGGCGCAGGACTTTCCCAGAAGCTGTATCTAGACTGAGGAAATGTATTTCTGCAATGATAAGGTGTCTGCTGACATCATCGCTTTCAGAAAATGTCATACTCCCTCTGTAAGTCATAGGAACACACTAGTGCATGTGTAACCCTGCAGGATTAATCAAGCCCTTTCTCCGCTGGGGTGCTAAGGAAGGAAAAGTGAGAGAGATTATTGTTGCTATTTTTACATGCTTGGGAGCTGCTAAGCGATTATAATAATGGGAGTCATAAATTACTTCACCAATGCGTTTGGAGATGAGACGGAGAAGTGACTCCTTGGAGCAATACAGGACGGGTCTTCTGCATGGCAGAGGCTGCAGCAGAGAGGGCGCAGGCAGTGGGGAAGGGAGACTGTGTGGGTGAAACCGGACTTCTGTTCTGCTCCCCCACTTTGATTCGTTTGTGGTGCAAGCAAAGCAGGCGCCGCGTTTGCAGTCCGCAAGTTTGGTGAAAGCCATTGTGCCCGCTACCTGAAGGATGGTTCAGCAAAAGAAATTCAAAAGTTTATTCCGTGGATTCTCTTTTTCTTTTGCTGTTCCCAAAAAAAGAAGCTCATTCATATGCACTTGACGCTGAGAGGTAAATTTGCAGTGCAGTGCAAGGTGACTTAACTGCAGGATTCCCAGGAACAGTAGCGGGAATGCTGCAGCAAAATCCTCACGCCAAGGCATGTGAAAATGTCTGTAGATGACTCCACTGCCCTGTGGCAATGGGAACCTTGGTCAATGAATTTTGTGCTGAGTGCTGAAACAAATAAAATCCATGCCACAAATCTGTCTGCCGCACTGTGATTCTCTCTCTTTGAGATTCTGTGCAGACTTTTTCCTGGTGCATTGCATTAATATTAAATTAACAACACACTACTCACATGGAACTTACGTTCTAAAAAAAGCTCACATTATGCTGTAAGCCTTTTATTACAAAATAATAGCAGTCGTGAGGTTAAAGTTTGTTCGTACAGTTTTCTATAGAACATCTGTACATTTTTATGGAGGATAAAAGCTACGTTCCATGTGTAGCTTAGTCATATGAATATAGATAATGAGTAGTTTATTGAATTTTCTTTTAGATGTTACCATTCGCTTATATTCACAGAAAGCACGCAAAACTTACCAGATTTTTGTAAGTGGTGCTTTCTTTTCAGAAACACTAAATTCTTTGTCAGTGTTCTGCAGAGGATGCGACCTGATATGAAAAGGACCTATTCCTCTAGGATTTAGTTTGTAGCTAGAGGCATAAATCAGAGATTCTCTGAAGTGGGTTGTAATCCACACTGGAGAGGATAAAGAGAAATCGCTAGGTCCATATGGAGCAGGACCTTGAAAAGCTTTATGAGGACCACATTCACTGGAATAGTTACCCAGCATCCAAGCCGTGGAAGCCCACACAGGCTTCAAAACCAAAATATTTCAGGGCTTTTGTGGCCTTCCATGACGTTGAAGCTGGACAGGATCTTTATTGAATCTGGCCCTAAATAAGCAAAAGAATTTTGTAATCAGTGCATGGTTTAACAGGAAGCCAGAAAAATTCTTTTAATATTGGAGTGATATGGTGGGAAAGCTTAGCCCTAGATACTGTCCTGGCTGCTGAGCTCAAAAGAAATTTGCCTGCAAGCAAAACTAGCTGGGAGTACAGCAAGGTCTGAACTAACCGGAATGAGAAAAAGGTATGCATTGGAATCTCAGGTCTTTGCTGCGTGTATGTAAGCCATACCTTACTTTTCAAATGCTGACCCTTCTCCCCACAAAAATGTTTTCGATGCCTTAAACGGACTCAATCCTTGCATGCTGATCCCCCTCCTCTTCTTCCCATCTTGCAGAAGCACTTGTGATTATTGGTAAACCCTGGATACAGTGCCAGAGCTCCTTCGTGCCATTCCAGGTGTCAGACAGCAGGGACGATTAGAAAGCAATACGTAGCAATCCTCAGCCCTGATGGTATTTCAGCATTAAGCCTAGATCCTGGAACGGTTGCTTGCTGCATTGCCAAAAGGCCTGGAGATGAAAGCTTTGGTAGTATTGATATGAAGCAGGCAAATGAGTGACCACGGCACGATGGGCTGGATTCAAAAGGGACTACGTTACATTATGCCGCGAACTTGGAATCATCCCAGTGCTCTCCAGCGAGCCTTGTGCCATGGCGGTCGGCAGAGTCGCCGGGAGGGGCAGGTATCCTAACCACAATTGTGTTTTCTCATCTTGAAATTTTATTTTCATGTTTTAGATGCAGAGATTTGGGTGGTGTTAAAAAAACTTCCAAAGGGGCATTAATCAACATCTGAGAGCGTTGTGGAGATCCATAAGTGGACAGGGCTCGTTTGGGGTCTCGGTGAGTGGATCTGAGCTCATGCCTTTAGCTTCAGAGTATACCTGTAAGTGATGATGATTTCACCCGCAGCAGCGTGTAAGCATTTCAATAAATAGGGTGTGCGTTGTGTAGCAAAATCAAAGCTGTGCAGGAATAACTACCCTGCAGCTAAGCGGATGCTTTTTCCACAGCTGAATCCTTAGAGGGATGATGTAGTTTTTAGTCATCCATTGCCATGTGACTTATTAAAACAATTAACAGGTAAAAAAAGTGGTTATTCTGAGCGGTTTGGCGAAGGCTGTACAGAGTGAAGTTCAAGCAGAGCGAGTTTCTACCTCTGTCGGTAGCAAAGCGTGTGAAGTGGCCAGGGCTGCGGTTCTCTCCTTAGCTCCCCTTCTAACTCACTGTTTGACCTTGGAAAAGTCCCCTGGCCACTTTGGGGTTGCGATTCATTATGAACTTGAAACTCCTGTCAGCTTCTCTAAAAGGTTCGCGGGCTCTCCGGGCAAACCTGGGTCCAGCTCTGGGGTTGGAGCCTGATGGGTTTATAATTTGAGCCCTGTGTACATGAGGTTTGAGGTTTTGACATGTAACCAGATGAAACATAATGGTTTCAGCTGAGTTTTGCTTTGAATTTTTGGGTTCAGCTGCACTCCCCACTTAAAGGGAAGGCCCGAAGGTGGTGAAGCTAATGGAAGAAACTGTCCACTGAGGGCTTCTAGGGGAAAACCAGGTAGTTTTGCTCAGTCTGATTTAAAATTGACGCCCTAGGTGTATGGTTACTGTGGGTTTTATATTCAGCGCAATTGCCTGTACCCTGTTCCAGGAAGAGAATATGAGAGAGGCAGGTGTGTAACATTAAAAACCTGCAAGATGCCTTGGATGGAAGATCTCTGCAGACAAACCTGGAAACATGGTAAGTGACAACGCAGATTGTCCCTTTTTGAATTGCCTTGCCTTGCCTCCATTGCCTCCTTCCCAACCATCCAAACAGTACAGCGCAAACCAAACTGGTGGTGATTTTAACCGTGAGCTACCCCAGGGCTTGCAGGACGGGTCTTTTAGATTTCCTGCCAGGTGGCAAGTAGAGATTTTGTTATCTGGTCACGGCCTCAATCAAAATGCACCTCGCGTCCATTGTCCACGTTGCTGCGCTTGGGTCCTGCTTTGCTAGACCTGGGTGTCTCTGACCTTGTAGCTGTGCTGTGGATCTGCAGATCTTGTTGAGGTCTGAAAAGCCATCGGGGCCTGAAATTGGCTCTAGTTTGTCAGTGATTTAAACTCATTTCCATGCTCTAGTCCTGCGGACGCTCCAGCTTATAGCCCACGTCTTGACACACAGTTAGTGTGGCTAGCTAAATAACGCAGGCTTAGCAGAAGAGGTTTCTGCAAACAATTGTTGTTTTCTTAGGCAACAGATTTGAAGGGCACGAAGGCTGGCTGAGCTCTGGGCCACGGTTTGCTCAGGCTGTATCTGCACTGCAGGCCTGGAAGCAATTGCCAGTGCTGGATTTAGCTGGCCACCATGGGCTGTGTCCCAGGTCGGGTGAGACCCGGGTACTTCCCACCCACCGACCCTGGCTCCTGCGCTGGAGGGA
>NW_009617144.1:0-18951 GCF_000690535.1 Cariama cristata | reverse complement strand
TTCACATGGCCAAGGATGCCCTTGGGGTAGGGGAGGGCAAGGTGTGGCCTGGGGGAGGCTTTGGGTATAAAGGTTTCTTGGGAAGAAGAGAACCATGCTGCTCTGCCCACAGGAATGATCACAGTTCTGCATACAATCCTGGATAATGGAATTCCATCGCTGTCCCCATCCCAGCTGGACACAAACTCGCGGTCTCACCTCTTCCAGTGAACCTGCCACGGGGCTGTATCCAGACAGCAGCTCCACTTGGATCAGGACCATGTTGGTGGACACACGGTTCCCTGTGTAGCTGCAGCAGGAACCCAGGGGACAGCACTAATGTTACTTTCTGAGCCATGACCTTCAGATACTCCAGCCCAGCTTTGGTAATCAGGTGGATGAATCTGCCTTTCCTTCCAGTATTTCTCCTGTAAGCATACCTGTTCCTGTTCTGTAATAAATCTTTGTGCTGCCCCTGACCTCTCTTTTACTTGCCCTGAGCCAAGGAGAATAAATTCCTTGGAAGGCTTCTGGAGTTACCTTCTCTAGGCATGGCAGGGAATATCACGTCCTCTGCCTGCTCTCTTGGCCGTTCTGTCCCAAGTCAGGCAGGGGTACAGCAGAGGAGAACGGTGTGACAGTCAACCAGCAGCAGAGGAGGGAAGATTTAGGAATGTCAGCAGTCAGTCCCACAGCACCGTCACATCACTAGTGTTTTGAGACCTAATCCTAGAAGGGGCTGAAACCCACTGACCTTGGGAGAACTTGTGGTGACTGGCATGAGAACAAGATAAGACTATAGCCTGAGCCATCCCTCTGGGGCCTTGTACTTTTCACCCAGCTGAGGAGAGCATAGTTAAATGAATGGGGACATCTTAGCACTTGGACCTCATGAGTGAAGGGGATTCCTGGCCATCAAGAGACTGGCGTGGCACTAGAAGCCTCTTAGCACCGGGGAGGCAAGGGGCAGCCGAGTGTCTCCTACCGAGCACGAATGGTGACAGGGAACTGGGTGGCATTGGGTGCGGTGCACTCTGTCTGCACGGATACAGCAAAGGTGATGTCACTCCTCACGGGAGGGATGTGGTACCGCAGAATGGCCTGCCAGGACAGAAAGAAGCTAGTTGGTAGAGAATAGCACTTTTTTTTTTTTTTCCCCCCCAGAGAGTATCCTTGTCTAGTGTTTGGCTTCTGTTTGCTGTCTTGCACTGGTGTAAGAGAAAACTATGTGGTGGAAACAGAGGTTCTGCTAATGCACTGCTCCTGGTGGTGTTCACTGGACTTCTTGGAGGAGAGACGCAGCTCTGACTGGGTGGAGATGATCTGGATTTCATTTGGGGAATTGCTGTTCCCTTCCTGTTGGATCTCAGCCACTCCTAGCAGCCTTGAAGCCCAGATTCTTGCAAGTCACTGCAGCAGTCTGTTTTCAGTGTTGGCTAAGTAGCAAGGTGAGAGGTCCCCTGGCTTTCAAGGATTTTCCCCAGAGAGACTTTTTCCCTGGTTGGGCTTACCTGTAGGAAGAGGCACCCATGGCCCTGCACACGCACAGTATAATCTCGGGGAATGACTGGCAGCTCCACTGTCTGCAGCAGGAGACGATTGGTGTTGTGTACTTGGATGTTTTGGTTGAAATCCTCAGAGGAGAGAGAAACTTGAAGATCAGGCCCATCCTTGCTGAAAGTCTTGGTTGCATATAGGGCTAGGGCTTCCAGAGCAACCACCGTGTCCTGAGGAAAGAGACACACAGGCAAAATAGGATCCGTGCTTCCTGGACATGCCCGGGCCCTAGCCTTGCGCTCCCTCAAACTGCAGCTACAGCACAATAAGGGATGAGCTTTCCCCTTGGATTTTTAGGATGAGATTAGCTCAGAGGAGTACAAATATTCACCTTTTACCCAGGAGCTGTAAATTCATACCTTTTTTTTCTTCCTTTTTACTCATTGCTCTCGCAAACCACGGCTGATGCTCTATGAGCGGAGAGCAGGTTCTCTGCTGATGATAGCTCAAGGGAATTACCTGGGTTGAAGCAAAACCTCCATAAGGATTTTGCTGCTTGGTGAGCCAAGACACAATCTGGGATGCCTTTCTGATTTCATCTGAAGTCAAACTTGGCTTTGAAAGGTGAGCCATGAGGATACTAGATGTCAATTCCACATCAACAGATGGAGCCCGATACCAATATGGGGAGTCTTCCTCCTGTTTGGTCTGCTGACTCCAGAATATTTGGTCATCTAGAGGTGGAGTGAGAACACTTATGGAGTGTGTAGCTATATCTAATGATCTTGGAGTCCTACTCAGCCCCTGTGCCTAGGTACCGGGCAGACATGCTCATTGGGACAAGATATGGGTGCATATCTGCCTCTTTGCCTCCCCACACCCTGCTTTTCCCAGTAAAAACCCAGGCCTGCAGGTGGGGAAGGAGCTCTACGACATCCATGGAGCTCCCCTGTTTTGGATGACGGGGAGACCCGGACTGTGAGATCATCCATGGAGAAAGTCTGTCTTACAGTATGGACATAACCTGTGATGGCTCAGCAAACAGAGGCTATCCAAGCCTGGGGCTCCCCACAGAGCTCTACCAGTGCTCTCCACTCCTGTTCTCGATTTCCTTGGTTGTTCAACCCTGGGATCTCCACACAATTCTGCCAATGACCCTATCTTCTGCCCCACAGTCTTTGGTACCTGATATTATGGCGGCCTTATCCAATCTTTTGAGGATTTTCTGCCTGAGAGCCTTATCACCCGCTACTGCAAAGGCGTTTGCGGCTAGTGCCAGGCCATAGAGGCTGGAAGTGCCCGTATCAGCGTTGACCAGGTCCTTTATACATTTCAGAGCTTTCCACAAAACTGGGTCCTAGGATACAATTGAAAGCACATGGGTTGCTGGCAGGTTGTATGGGGAGGGAATGCAGCCTTGAGGTGTACAGAGGAGGGTGGGAACAGGGACGGGACACGTGGGGAGAAAACCAGTAACATACCCCTGTGTGCAGAAAGGCAGAGAGCCAGAGCACTGCCGAGAGGCTGCACACACAGCCCGTCCCTGCTGCCGATACTCACGGAGCGTGGCATCCCCGAGTGTATGAGAGCCGTGACGATTGCAGAGCTCAGCCCTAGTCCTTCCTCCACTGCACCCTGCGGCCACCACAAAACAGAGAAGAGGAGGGTTGCTGTGAGAGGGGAAAGGGAGAAGTTTCCCAGGGCCTTCTGCTCCCTGAGCACAAGCCAGCTCAGGCAACAGTGCTGGTCCTATCCCTTCTGCTAAGGAAGTGCCAGGGATGGTATCTACTCTTGCAGGTCCTGCTTTCCAGAGCACTTCTCAGCCATGGTGCCCCAGGCTCCTCTGGGTAGATGATTCCCTCTCTCTGCCAAACACATTCCCTTTTCCTCTCCCCTGCAAAAGATTTTCAGTAATAGATTTCAGTGCCAGGGGAAAGTGATGTTCTCACAACCCTGCTGCAAGGTGGCACCTCACTCGAGGGCCAGGACAGTGGCAAGGGTATGGAGGAGCAAAAGAAAAAGTATCTTTTTCAAAGGGAAGTGAAAGGTATTATTCTCTTCATTTAGAGGATTAATTATCTGTGGTCCTGTCCACCAAACTGCTGCTGGCTCCACTTTGATGGTACTCTGGGCCTGTCCGTGCATGCATGAGTGCTGTGTTTCTGACTGTGTAGGGCACATCCCTGGCAAGGTGAATCTCATGTGAGTGGCTGCCATCAATCTCCATTCAATCCATTTCTGGCTCTCTGTAAGGGGGGAACTCAGACTGAAGGAGGAATAACGCTCAATAATGGGAAAGGAAGCTAAACCAGTTTACCAAGGGAATAACACAGAGCTTGAAAACTTTTTTTTTTTTTTGGGGGGGGGCATGTGTTAGCTTTTGAGATGGTGCTAAGGCAGTGCACTGGTTCAGTTCCCATGCACATATCATCAAATGCAAACCTCCGTCATTCATAACTTGAAAAATTGCCGCCATGACTAAGCACAACCCTGAGTGTCACCCAAGGATGACCTTGGGCACATCAGAGCCTCTCTCCTGCAGTAGGGTTCCTTTGTTCTTGGCACCCGCACTGGACCAGAAAGTGAAGGAGCTCTGAGGTACTTAATGAACAGCTAGGACATGTCATACCATTAGACCATTGTTGAAGAGCTTCCCCACGCTCTTGAAGCAGCCAGATGGAGTCTGACTTTTAATCAGGGCACTGGCAGCATCCTTTATATTCTGCTCATCTATGTGGATGAAGTTCCGGGCTTGGCTGAAGGTCTTGAGGACAAGGGCAGTAAGCCTAGCACCAAGGAAGGGAGAAGAAAATTGAATTGAACCAGTCACTGATGCCCATCTCCAGTAGGAGACAGAAGTCTCTGTGTCTTCCAATATGTCACCCCTGGAGAAATACCAGCAGGCCAGAGCCTCTGTGCAGATGGAGAGCTGGAAGCAATGCACATGAGTTAGATGCTCTGGAAGCTCGAGCTCAGATCCATTTGCAGCAAGAGAGAAAAAATTTGCTGAAAGTTCAGTGTATCCCCCAGAGCTCTGCCAATTCCAACAGGGTGCACTTGTGTGACTTAAAACCAGGAGGGCTGATATTCGGTGAGCTCACTCAGCCCCTTTCCCAATCCTGTTTGGGCACAAAGCAGTCTGGAAAACCTTGAAAGAAGGTGTCTTTGCAGTCAAGTTTTCAGAATCAGCCTCATTTGGGTTGTCCAAGCACAAAGAATCAAACAGAGGTGCCTCAAGTCAGTTCATTGTCACAGTTATCTTCCAGAGATTCTCAGGAGCAGTTTCTGTTCAAAACTCCACACCTCCAGACACCCTCAGTTTCCCCAGACCAAAATCCAAGCCACCCTGAGCCTGAGCAGGTCAAGCTGCTGTTCCTCAACTATGTCTGGATATCTCTGCTTACCATGTGTTCCCTGGCTCACTTCCTTCCCCAAAGGCACTGTACGAGCCATCTGTGTGCTTGTAGAGGAGTTGTCGCTGATATCCTGCGGGAAGAGGCTGGGGATAGTGAAGATGCTCTGTGTCTGTCATGTTCTTAAGGTGACAACCTGCCCTGCCAATCCTGCTCATCATTATAGAGAGCACTGTCTCTGAGGAATTCAGCAAAGGGCTTTCAGAGGGTTGCCATGTACCCCTACCTCAGCTGAGACACAGCAGCCTGATTTACGCTGCTGTAATTCTCATGGTGTCAGGCAAGTGATGCTGCACAAATCCTGCTCAGCACCAAGCCTCTGCTGAGATCCCCACCGCACAACCTACTGTAGTGGACATCACCAGCTTAATAATCCAACACGAGCAGAAATTCACTCACCGCTTTCCAGATAGCCAATTGCCTTCTGTTTGATTTCTGGAGTCAGTTGTCCTGTTTCTTCAAGGTATTGTGTGATAAAGACATTGGGGGCAAAATGAACCATGTTCTGCTCACCACAGCCACTGGACATCTGGAGGAGCTCATCTATGTTTTCCAGTGCTGGCCCCAAAATATCACCTGTAGGACAGAACAACAGCTGTGAGAGCTTTACATATTCTTGCATATAAAAAATTTCTGGTCTCACCGATTCTCCAGATAACCTGCTAAGACTGGTTTCAGTTCACCTCTGCTCACACTACAATGACTTTAATGTCTATAGAGCCATGTAGGAACAGTGATACAGTATGTGTCTGTCTTTCCCTTGGCTAGATGAAATTATATGTCTATCTGGTCCAGCGTTGCTTGTATAAGAGAGATGAGGTGCTTCTCTGGAAGACATAAGAGCCCAGTATTACACCACGCCGTACACATTCCTTCTTGTTACTCTGTTTGCTAAAGCAGACATGGTGACACCAGAAGAAAAGACTCCTGCAGGGAAAAATCTTACTTTCCAGGATCCCCTTAAATCTCACCTAAGAAACTGATGTAGGCTCTCTCCGACCCAAGGACTATGTTCTCTGGCACAGCAAAAGTGATCGTCTCCGAAGCTGAAGTTCCTGCAAATGCCAAAAGCATCAGAACAGCAACAGGCTGGAGGGAGATGGCAGAGCCACAGGCGTCCCCAGGAGATGATGTAAACAGGGCTGGGATCACCTCATCAGTTGATGAAATCAGCATTCACAAGAGAGGATGACATAGAGATCAGGCCACCCACTGATGAGTGACTGTACTGTGGTTAGGCAGTGGCTTGGTCCTGCCAGGAGCTTGTAGTACTGGGTATAGTTGAATGGCTTTGCCGCCCCATAAAATCCGCTCCAAAATCCCTGACTTTCCCCTCTAGATAGTTCTAGAGTAGTTCACACTGCTTCTCTTTGGTCTCCTTGCTTTGTGCGCATGTACAGCCCCAGTGGCAAGACGGTACCTGCACCTACCTTTAGGGCACAGGAGTGAGGTGTGGGTCTTTTCCTCCAGCAGCCCTTCTGCCTGGTGGGAAAAAGGCTGGTCAGCTCAGAAGGGAGAGCAGTAAAATGAGAGAGCAGCTGCGCAGCACCCAACCGTCCTGCAAGCACCTTTTCCATCTTCATGGGCCATGCAAAGGGCCTCACACAGACAGCAGGGATATGTGTGCCAATGTTGAAGTTTCAGTGGGGAGTGGGTTTCTAAGCTGCTACATGACCTTTGCTTCCATTGCCCTGCTAGCGAGCAGTTCTGATGCCTCTGTCCCATCGAATGAAGGTGCTCAGCTCATGTCCCAACCCAACCTGCTCTTAGAATCACTCCTTGACCAGTCCCCCTGAGAAATGTGCCTACCTGCCTGGCCAACTCCCCCTTCCCAGGGCAACTCACTGGGCCATTTTGAGTCTGACCCAGTTCCAACCTCTCCAGGACCCTGAAACATCCCCTGACCTTCACCAGCAGTTGTTTAACCACTGCGTCCTTCCCTCCAGACTCTGGCACAACAGCTGTACTCTCAGTGCAACCATCTTCCTGCTCCATCACCTCAGCAGTGACAGTGAAATTCACCTTCCCTAAAGAACAAAACATCAAGAGGCCAGTTGGCACATCCGTGCCTACGTTTCAGTTTGCTCAGCCTAAGGCTGCTCACTCATGCTTCGCATAACAGGCCACCCTCCCTTCCAGCCCATCTCTGGTTTCCTAAAGCAGCTCTGCCAGTGCCTCCCACTCCGGCCACTCCTTTGTCCCCTTACCTAATTTTGTAGCCTTCACATCCCAGAAAAATGTTTTTGCTGAATCAGGACACAGACAAATAGTGAACTTGACATTTGCATGCACAAATTCAAAATCCCTGGAGTCCATTAGGCTAAGCTGGAGCTAGAGGTGACAGAAGAGAGAGTTTGGGTTACAGAGCTGCTGCTGTGTTTTTCCTTTCAGCTCCTTGAAACGTCAAGTCAAGCCCAGAAGCCCAGAAGCCCAGAGTGAGTATGATGATGGCCTTGTTGCAATATCTATGGGACACCAACAGTCCATGGACATCTCAGTCCTGTTGGGTTGAGCAGATGGGAAGGGACAAGCCGGACAGAGATGGCTCTGCGCGGAGCTTTGTGAAGAGCTTCCCTGGTGTCTTTTGCCCAGTGCCTGAGGAAGTAGCCCCTCCTTGTCTGGGTCTCTGTCCGTGAAGTACTGTTACCACACATCCACCTGCCCAAAACCATCCTGGAGGGAGCCACTCACCACCATGCACTGCTTCAGGTAGCTGAAGACTTTGATTTTCAGGGGAAATGATTCTCCCCGGAAGACAGAATAGGGCAAGGTGGGTTCCACAAAGAAGGGCTTGAAGCTCCGCAGGCTGGTGGTCTCTGAGATTCCCAACCCATGGCTCTCTGAGGTGCAGAAGGTCATGGCTCTCCAGTCTGTGATACTGTCGGGTACTGTGACAGCTAGCTCAGCAGCCCCTGAATCACTGGGGAGAAAACAAAGTCGAAGAGGTTGCCCCCATCCATGTAAAGATTTCTCTTGGGAAGACAAATGCAGAAGGACTTTGAACTGGAAGTGTGCGTGAAGGTGTGGCGATCCCTAGGAAGTAGGACAGAGGAAGGGTAGCAAATAGGTGGGCAAGGAAGGACTGAGAAGCAAATGTAAACCAAAATTTGCTTCTGGGCAGTGTTGCACCTCAAATTCTTGTTTTGTGTGGGCACACAGGGCTCCCAGGGGTCCATGTTATACACCCAGCCTCTGCCAGGGAGTACTGTGTGACACGCCCACCACGCTATCACCCAAACTCCCAACCACAGCCTGGCAGTCATCATTAAATCATAGAATCATAGAATCATTTGGGCTGGAAGGGACCTTTAGAGGTCATCTAGTCCAACCCCCCTGCGGTGAGCAGGTACATCTCCAACTAGATAAGGTTGCTCAGAGCCCCATCCAGCCTGACCTTGAATGCCTCCAGGGATGGGGCTTCCACCACCTCTCTGGGCAACTTGTTCCAGTGCTTCACCATCCTCATTGTAAAAATTTTTTTCCTTATGTCAAGTCTAAATCTACCCTCTTTTAGTTTAAAACCATTACCCTTTGTCCTGTCACAGCAGACCCTGCTAAAAAGTCTGTCCCAGTCTCTCATATAGGCTCCCTTCGGGTATTGGAAGGCCGCAATGAGGTCACCTCAGAGCCTTCTCTTCTCCAGGCTGAACAACCCCAACTCTCTCAGCCTGGCTTCATAGGAGAGGTGCTCCAGCCCTCGGATCATTTTCGTTGCCCTCCTCTGGACCTTCTCCAACAGGTCCACGTTATTCACAGATCTGCATACACAAAACAGAAGACGGTCCCTGCCCTGAAATGGGCATAATCCAGTCAAATGACATGGAGAGGTAGAGATCCTATTGTACAGATAGCGAACATTGGCACGTGGGAGAATTAAGAAAGCTGGGGTGCGTGAAGAAGGGGAGAACAGCGGAGGCTGCATAACTTGATTTTAGCAAGGCCTTTGACACAGTCTCCCGTTGTATCCTTCTAGCCACATTAGTGTGGACTGGACAAGTGGATGATAAGGTGAGCAGAAAATTTGCTGGACCGTTGAGGACAAAGGATGGTTATTGCTGGCATAAAGTCCAACTGGTGGCTGTTTACCCATGACTGCCCTCAGGGACTGATATTTGGGCCAATACTGCTTAATGGCTTTGTTAATGACCTGGATAACAGGAGAGAGGACATCCTCAGCAAGATTAGCAGACTAATCTTGCTATGTATTAGCAGACTGTGCCTTGTTGGGGAGGGGTTCCTGATATGCTGGAAGGAAAGCTTGCTATTTAAGAGGAACCTTGACAAGCTGGAAAAATGGGCTTGAAAATGGGTAAGTTCTGTATCTGGGGTAGAATAATACCATGCAACAGTACAGGCTAGGCAGTGACTGGCTAGTAAGCAGCTTTGCAGAAAAAGAGGTGGGGGTCCTGGTGGATAACAAGTTAAGCATGAGACATCTCATGTGCCCTTACAGCAATGAAGTAGTAAGCAGCTTTGCAGAAAAAGAGGTGGAGGTCCTGGTGGATAAGAAGTTAAGCGTGAGGCATCTCATGTGCCCTTACAGCAATGAAAGCCATCTACTTATGGACCGTATTAAGAAGACTGCAACCACTGGTTGGAGAAAAGTTGTCTTTCCCTGTATTCCTCCATTGTCGCACCACATCTGGACTACAGTGTCCCATTTTTGCCTTCCAGCGTAAGAAAGATACTGACATACTTGAATGCATCCAGTGGAGGACTACCAAGATGGTCAGAGGGAGGGGACATTTGATGTACAAGGAATGGCTGAAAGAACTGGGGTTTTCAAACTTAAGAGGGAAAGGCTGGGGTGACATCTTTCAGCTTTCTAAAGCTACCTATTGGGAAGGTGTAGGGACAAAGGAACCAGTCTCTTCTGAGGTGCATATTGATAGGATGAAATTTAACAGACACAAGTTGGAACATGGGAAATTCTGACTTGAGATAAGATAAAAAAAATACTACGAGGATGGTTAAACACTGGAACAGGTGCCCAGATAATCTCGAATCTCCATCCTTGGAGATACAGAGAACTTGACTGCAACCTGATCTAACCGGACCTGCCCTGTGCAGGATGTTGAGCTACAGACCTTTGGAGGCCTCTTCCATCCTAGAGGAATCTGTGATTTTAGATTGCCCAGGGTCATTTGGAAAAATCTCAAGCAGAGCCAGGAACTGAACCAAACCTCCATTGTCCTTATCCACTTCTTCACATCTCCTTTTTCTTTGTGAGCACAAAAGGCAATAATGCCCTGGTTCTGCTCTTGCCCATTCCATCTCTGTTGTGGCTGGTAGGAAGTCTGGATCCATGTGGGGCCACAGCCCATAATTACTCACTTGATGGGAACCAGAGTCCAGATGAATGTCTCTGGAAACCAGGTACGTACTGGCCCTGCCTCGCTACCCAGCTCAACGTGCTCTGACTCAGCACGTTCAACAGCAGCATCTGTTTCTGGGTCCAAGTTGTCCAAGTCTGCCAGTTCGCCATAAGCTATTGGGAATACAAGCATTCATTCAAAGGCAGAGCAACTGTGAAATCAGGATAGAGTTCAACTGGGAAAAGGTCAGTTCTCCATCCCTCCCACTCCCACTCTGATCCCCTTTGTCTTCTCCAAGATGCCCTCAACCTACTTCACTATTGTTTTCCATTCTCGTGTGCATGTGCTTCCCCATGAGGAACTCTACCTGCTCACACTTTTGCTCTCAGCCCCTGCAGAAAGGCCTAGATACTGCCCAGTGCTAATCTTGGCTCATTCTCTGTTTTCCAGCAAGAACTCTCCTAGACTTACAAACAGATACTCCTTCCCAAGACTCCTGCCTCATTTCCCCCCTTGACCATATTATCTTCCCACCTGCCAGCAGAAGCTTCCAAGCAGGTTCTTCCTATGCAGCCACCCCTCTGCCCCTCCAGTGCACACGCACACGTGTCAGGACCCTTCCCATCTTCCTGTGGTGCACATCTCCTGTCCAACCTCCCACTCATCTCCGGAAGCCATCCCCAGCTCCTCAGCACACCGCATGTTCAGCTGCCCTTGAGCAGCCTGTATGTTACCCGTGATTTCCAAAGAAACAGGATAAATCGAGATGTACACATGTAGTCGTAGTAGAAAGTGGTCTGGGTGCGGCACTCAATTGGAGACTTGATTTTAAGGCTGGTTAAAAATGTTAGACCGGAATTCTGGAGGAAAGAAGAGGAAGAAAAGAAGATAGATTTCAGTGGAGGGGGTAGTCTGTCTGAGGGTCTGTCTCTGCCACCACATCCCAGCGTATCAGCCACCCTGTGTTGTTGCCCCTCAGCTTGACCTGCAAATTTATAGAGGGAGAGAATGCAGAACCACCCCGCTCCCAAAGCCTGGTCCTGCCCCCTCATGCCAAAGGACCCTCCCTCCAGGCAGGATTGTGTGGGTGACCACTCACATGTGCATGCCCATGCACAAAATCATTATTTTGGCACCACAGTTTTCTGCCTACCCTAACACAGGTTCTCATCTCTCACCTGCTATTGCTTTCTACTATTCTTTACCTCCTTTCCCCAGTTCCCTTTTTCTCTCTGGTGTTTTGCTTTTCCAACCTCCAGTTTTCTCTGACTCAGGCTGACACTCCCCTCTCCTTCCATCCCCTAGATAGTCTGAGGGTCTTGAGCTTGGGGTAAACGGGGACCTGGGTTCTAGGGATCTACCTGATCAACAGGAATTTATCAAGCTAGGAGCATGGAGTGTCAGAGATCTTTTAGTTCAGAAGCTTGGCAAATTCAGAACCTCAAGTTTACAGGAAAGCACTCAAGTTTACTGTGAAGCACTGACCTGGGGTACCAAAGGGCTCAGTTGTGGTATTTCAGGTTTTCTGGAAATCAGATTTACCTTTAGAAGTTCATAAACATCTGGTTGGGACACTGCATAAGAGTATCTGTTGTACACGAATGGTGACATTGTTCCTGGTGGAAGGGTGGTCTGAGGGGAAACGATGATTCCTGGGCTCTTATGGATAGTACAGTAGTCACTGTAAGAGTCTGTGAGGGTCCTGGGGTACTCCTGAGAAGAGCTGAACATATTGTACACCTGTAGATGGAGAATGAAAACAGTGTAGATCAGTGTGAGAGGTGGGAAGTTTTTCATTTTTATCCAGGGATTTTCTGTTACCGCAGAGGCAGAGCTCAAATCCTGCCTGCCACAAAAGCCCAGTCCCAAAGGTTTTTGAGCTTCATGGAGAGCCTCCACAAGTTCTAGATGCATAGCATCAGAGGTGAACACAAACCCCTCTGGGGTACGGCTGCATAGCTGTGGCCACTTCTAGCTCATAGATTGTATCAGAACTCAGCAAACAGTGAGGACATCTTCCCTGTAGGAGTTATTAGATAGCTTCTTGTCTGACTGAAGGCACATCCTGAATCCACCAAGAGAGTGTTAAGAGGGAATTCAAGGGTCCTTAGACCCAATGCATGCCAGGTCTAGAGGAGAAAGGGGATCCTTCTGCTGCCAAGGCACCACTTACAGTCCAATCTGTGAACAGAAGGATTGTCTGGTTCACATGAGCTGAAACAAAGACATGGAGCCTATCACACATCGGGTAATTTTTTTTAACATAACTCTTTTTTTCACAATTGGTTCAGGAGATGGAAGTCTCTTGCCATCTGGTTGCCACTGTGGCAAAGCACTCTAAGTTTAACAAGGATGTGATTTTGGGTTGTACTTGGGGATGACAGTGGGTTATTCTATGAAATCCCTCCGTAGCGACTGGAAATTTTGACTGGTGTTTGATGTTGGCCTTGATTTTTTCTCATTAAGCCATGTCCTGTCCCCCTTCAAATACTTGTTGGTATATCCACTGTGCCTTATTAAGCAGAGCCTGCAACCAGATACTCAGAAGGCATCTCTCCAACATTAGCAAGGCTCAGCACTAAAGTGACTCACACTATCCCTGGAGAGCTCAGCCTCTGGCCTCAGAAGAAGGACGCTCTGGTCTACAGCACGGATGCTACATAGGGAGCCTGGTGCAGCCTGCAAATGGAGACGGACAGCTGATCCTGGGAGAGCCACTGTGTCTGAGAAGCCGAGCTTCACCTGAAACAGCAGCAGAAAGAAGGACTGAAGACATTGACAGAGGAAGGAAAGGGGTGAGTGTGGCTACTGGATTCTGCTGGACATCTATTGCCAATTTGCAGTTAATTAGCTACCTTCCAGTCTACCTGCCCACTTCTGCTTTGTGCACTACTTACATGGTTCCTGAAGCACTTGGAGACTTTCAGACTGAAGGTGTCGGCTGCCACTTGTCCCTCAGGAAAGGAAGTGTAAACAAAGAGGGTAGCCATGGGTGAAATGAGGTCAATGGGCAGAGTGACATTGAAAGCCCCACTATACTGTCCTGAAGGAAGAAGGAGAAATGGAAAAAGTATAGGAAGAGGCAAGGAAGTCTGTCTCCAACAGCAGCAACATGCTCAACCTCTGTAATAATTCTGTACAGTTACTTGGATAAAAACTACTCTGCCTTGCTTCTGGGGAGGCCACAGCTAGACCAGGATGTAGGTTAGTGGCATTTTGTAGCAGTGACCTTACATCATAAGGCACCTTGGTAACAGTGTGCCCTTGGAAGAGAAATGACCTTCCACCTGAGTCCAGCAAAAAGATTCCGTGAATTATCTTGGAGGTCTCTGATAATTCCTGCTTGGCGGATAAACTCTGATGATTTCATCATTTGATCAGAAAAAAAAAATCAGGGAAATTAAAAGATAGAGGAGAGTCTATTTGCCATTTCCTCTTGATTTGTTGTGCCAGCTCTGTTGTTTCCTTTTGGTCTCAGATCTCTTTTCTCTCCTTCTCCATTTAGGCTGGAAGGGCTTTCTTGTTGATTCCTTAATCTGTTCCTAGTATTTAGATGCTCTTACCTAATGGTGGATCAAGAAGTATGGTTGTTTGGCCATGATGCACAAGGGATCCTCTGGCCAAAACCTAAAGGGTGATGAACAAAGCAAAGTGTTGATAGTGCCTCTGCCCCATGACTCCAGCAAAGGGCCCCGTGCTGATGCAGACCCGTCGCAAAGCTGACCTCGTTGCCGGCGCTGCCCTGCACTCACCAGATGGTAGAATTCTGCTCTGCCAGCCCCGTCCCCCAGCTCTGTGGCAAGGATGCGATAGTGTACAGTGACCTGCTGCACGTCCCCGCAGGGCAGCATCGCCTGCACCGGCTGGATCCTCACAGAGCTGCGGCTGGAAGAGTAGAAGGCCCTCAGTGTGAGGGATGCAGTGCCATAAGACACTCGCACATTTCGATCGCTGAGGTCCTCCGGCGGGATCTTTGCCTGTGGCACAGAAAAGGTGGCTCAGTGTCTGAAGATTTCTTACAGCTCTCTCCACCACAAAACCAAGATTGACTGGAGAGTGGGCTCTAAACTCTCCCAGGGTAAGGTGCCTATTTCCACCTAAGCCAAGCTCAGCCAGCCCCTTTCTGTGGAGTTTGGTATTGCCGACTCCACCACACTCTGGGATAACTAGCACCTAAAGAGGAGGCAGGGAGCTGTATGCTACCAGGGTTTGGGCTAGAGCCTGAACTTCTGCAGTGTTGCTGCTAGTCCGGGAGCAAGCCAGATCGTTAAACTGTGTAGAGTGGTTTATTAGTCCCTGGATCAAACCACTGAACCCTTTTCTTCTGTCTGGCATGTGTGGGCAAAGTATCAGCATGGATCTGCCCTGATAATGTATTTCGCTGTTCAGTGTTATTCTACTCGCACACAGTATTTCTTTTAGCACTTTCCCTCATCCACAGGGTAGAAGTGGCAAGGAACAACTGAAGATCAATAACATTGGTCATCTTTGACCTATAACCTCTCTGTATCGAGACTATATTAACTTCTTGTAGACTTCCAGCAAGGTGAAGATCCATCATCTAAGACACTGTAAGCACTCTGATAAAGAGACAGGTCTTGCCTCAAAGTGCCTTGACCTTGAAGTTTAGGTAGGACAGGTATTAGAAATCTACCCCTACAACCAGACAAGAAAGCCTTCCTTGTTCATGGGGAAGCAGATGCAAACTTTGGTCTGTCAGTTCCCTGTCGGTGGTATCCCTATTTAGCTCCTCACATCCTGGGTACCTGCTCTGCTCCAGACTCGCTTGAAACAACTGCTTCCTTACTAGTCTTCCTTCTTTCTCTCCTAAGTTTTCTGCCTCTTATATCCCAGATTTCTGCTAACTCCTATGCTATGAAGAAAAATAATGCAAACTGGTCACTGATGTTTTCTTCTCCACACGCATTTTCAGATGCTTCTTCCCTAGCTCCTTTCCTGTCTTCCTGTTCCATACCATGTGGGAGTTCTTCCTTTGCTCTCTGTCCCTGCCCAGCCGCACAAAGCCCTTTCCACCTCAAACAGAGGTGCTATGTACTCACAACTTCATGGGGCCTCTGTCTGCGGCCCTGTCTCTCATCGTGTCTCCTGACTGCTCGGGGACGGTGTGTGGCACCAGTGGCCAGAACGCTGGCTCTACTATGGGCTATTCCTCTTGCCCTAGATCTGTCATTTCACCGCTCCCTGCCTCCATCTCCCCGGCTATACTGAGACAATAGCATAGACTATAGCTCTGAGGGATGCATTGCTTAGTGCTAGCCAAATCCAATGTAATTATTGGGCTTAACCTGTAGAAGAACTTTGCTGCTGTTGTCCCATGCTGACGTCTCTAAGATGAAAGAGGCCATCCCAGTGTCATCTGTGAAGTAGGTCTTGGTTTGCTTCCTGCTACCATAGGACACTGTAAGAATCACCTCCTTGTTCTTCAGGTGTGTCCCATTGGCACTTTTGAGTTCCAACTGTAACGACGTAGAGAACGGTCAGAGAATTGGAGGCCTCAGGACTGAAAATCTACCTCCCAGTAGAAGTCCCAGTTCCCCCCTCTGCAAAGGGACTTTCACTGTGAACTCTAACTCCTCCAACCCCTCCCTATTTACGCAGCAGCCATCTCACCCGGCAAAGCCATGTGCCTGTCCCGCGGTCACACCTTTGGGCTACCTCTTGGTAGAGATGTCAAAGGAGAGACTGGGACAGAAGACTGTGCTAGCAGCTTTGGGCAGCTCAGAAAGGGACCCCTCAGTACTTCTGTCCCTGCCGTCCCCTTAGGCCCAGCTGCTGGGCTTTCTGTATTTCTGTCCTATCCCACTTACATTTCCATAGTAAGGAGCTCCTTGCTGATAATAGTAGCTTGTGCCCCAGAATTGGAGAGTTGTGATGTCAAAAGTGACCTTGCAGTTTTCAGTGGTGTTGAACTCCACCCCTAGGAAAGACAGGAGGTGTGTGCAGGTATCATGCATCTGAGCAAAGGCAGCAAGGTTGGATGGACTATCACTCATAGGGAGTTGTAGTTTCTCCACATCATTTCAGGAGTCATTTAACACACACACTCGGCCACAGTGCCTCCTACATTCTGACCTGCTAGAATGACCGTAGACTACCAGGAGGTTTCTGTCAGACAGTTCTCAAATGCTCTTTCTGACTTTGTTTAACATGGTCCTACTCATAACTGTCCACTTCCATTCTCACAGTAGAGTCACTAGAAGGCAACACATTTTTCCTTGCCTTCACCATGTTCACTTGTCTGCTGTCTTGCCATGTAGTGCCCATCTGAAACCACTGCATTTGTTTGCTAAGTGAATGTCAGTCACTGCTTTCAGCAAGGAGTTGCAAAACATTTTCTTTTAAGGAAGGATTTGTAAAATTTTATAAGAGAGAAAACCTTACGGATGAGATATTTAACAGGAGCTCTGGACAAGTAGCCTCATCTGGGATGTGGAGATGAATCTGATGAGGAGCTATTAACAGTACACAGTCAGGGCCTTGGTTATCACTGATTGCTCTATCTCCTCATTCCAATGGATTTTCCTAAAGTATGATTTAAGAATAAAAGAACCTGGCCTAGCCCACCTCTGTCTACATTTCTACTGTGACTAGAAGACAAGAAAAAACATCTCTTGCCTATCTCTGCCAAACCAAGGTGTCAGAGCTGGACTGGCCACAAGAGCTTATGGTGAAGCAAACATACTGGTAAAGCCCTGGGAAACTGGGAAAACTCACATGTCCTATGTGAGTCAGACCTGAGGGGTATGGTACACAAGAACATCCATGCTGCCATCGTGCTCCCAGGGAAGACATAACCCTCTGAACACTTGACCCCATGGGAGCCAGTGCAGAAAGCTCCAGTGGTTTGATGGGAAGACACAAGGATCCATAAGGAGTCTTACAGTTGACAACCCAAAGACAAGCATGTTGTACGAGCGTAAAGAATTTTCCACAAAGTGTAGAATCAGTTTTTGCTACCTGTTCCACTTTCTTTCAGAAAAGCCACAGCTTCCAGGTTGAAATCATAATTGTTGCCACGCTTCTGGTGGTAGATCTTAACATTCACCTCAGTGGCAAAGCAGCCGTCCTCGTTTGTCTGGGGATGTAAAAGTGTATCTGTTAATCAACCATGAATGCACTAATCCCTTCTGCAGTGCAGATCAAACCCAAGGCCCAGAATTCTAAAAGTACACGACTAAGACACCTGACTTAAAGGAGCAACTCCCATACTGGCATGAAACATACTTCTTTTCTGTGGAGCAGTCACTAACACGAAATGCTGTTTCATACGTGTTTCATCTTTACACACTCACCCATGTGCCAGTAGCAAACACGAGTTGTCATTTCTCCCTGACAACATGATTTCTTCTGCTACGGCAGGATTTATCTTTAAGATATTTGCTGGGTTACTTAAAAATTTGAAAACAAATATAGATATATTCATTCAACCCTAGAGATGAATAAGTACAGTCTGTGCTGAACTGCAATTGCTTGATTAGATGCAAGAGGTAATTGCTGTGTCTCCAAAATGGCTGTTTCTGGGAAACAGCATGTAGGTGTTTACACCAGATTAAAAGCTGGTGCTAAAAAGCATGCAGTGGAAGTGAATCTATGTGGACAGTGTTTGTATTTTTTATTGCCCTGTTGCAATACCTGTTCTGTAGGCAAATCCGCAATAGTTAGCTTGCCTACAGATGCTTCTTCCTTCGAGTGCATTTAAGTGCAGTCAGAGAAATCACTGAGAGGGGCTAAGATTACTACACTAGGGAGCTAAGGGCTCCTCAAGCAAAGAGCATGCTGCTTCAATAGCTGATGTCTGTCCCACTCCTTCCTTTAGTACTCTTCCCTTTCTTTGCCCCTGTTCCTCTCTTTTGCAAGAGGAGTAGATGTCCCATGTGCTCACCTCGCCAGTGTAATCCTTACAAATACTGCGCTTGTCTTTAGAAGACTTCCGATTATAGCGGATGTGTTTACGGCACACCACAGCCTTCACACTACCTTTGACTGGTTTCCCATACGTGTACCTGGCAAACATAGCAGACAGGATTTACACTCAAGGCAGAAAGACTGGCTCAAGGGTGACTAATATCAGCTTTAGCCTGTGGTTTGCAGCTATACAACCCAGCAACCTGCAGTACCTTCATCGTTCATGAGCTCAGCAGAGGCCAAGAAATTAAAATGACTTCATCAGATTGAGACAGAAGGCAATGGTGGGTGAGTTCTCGCCAAGTCAACACTAGTCCTGCCAGGTAGTGCTAGGGGACATTGTGCTGGCCACAAGTTGAGTCATTATTCCTTCCACACTGGCACTAATCGATGCAGCAGAGGTACTGTATTGTAAGGCACATGCCCTACTGAGGAGATCCACTGCCACACTTTCAAACTCACAGAGAAAGAAGTAGGGAGAGAAAATATGGAGAAAGTTGAGAGTCCAGGAGAATTCCTTAGCAAAGGATGCCAGGGTACCAGACTTTGGGGTAGGGATAGGGTTGGCAGAGACAGTTTTGAGCTCAGTTATTGATAGCCGTGCAGTTTTCAACCCAGTAAGAATGCACCTTCTGCCACAATTGCAGATGACATCAAGTTGGGTGGGAGTGTTGATCTGCTGGAGGGTAGGAAGGCTCTACAGAGGGGTCTGGGTACACTGGGTCGATGGGCTGAGGCCAACTGTATGAGGTTCAGCAAGGCTCAGTGCTGTGTCCTGTACTTGGGTCACATCAACCCCATGCAATGTTACAGGCTTGGGG
>NW_009617143.1:0-9039 GCF_000690535.1 Cariama cristata | reverse complement strand
CAGTGGAACAGGTTGCCCAGAGATGTGGTGGAAGCCCCATCGCTGGAGGCATTCAAGATCAGGCTGGATGGGGCTCTAAGCAACCTTATCTAGTCAGAGATGTCCCTGCTCACTGCAGGGGGGCTGGACTAGATGACCTCTAAAGGTTCCTTCCAGCCCAAATGATTCTATGATTCTATGGCTCTATTGGAAAGAAATAGTCATGTAACTTAGAAATAGATTGGTCTGATACACAGACGGTTGTCTTCCTCATGCCTCCACTTTCAGCCTTTGTTAAAAGAGATATGTGGTGAGCCTTAAGTCTATGACTCATTTTCTTCTATGGAGTCATCTCAGTGAATGTTTTTTTTTACTTGCCAAATTGATTAGGAAAAGCACTGCATTACTGCTAGTGTCAGTAGGCTGATATTTCTGTGCAGGGTTTAGAAATATAACAATTTTATTATGGACTGATGCCTTCAGCACTTCAGCCTGGTCTGATCCCTGGGTTGAAATTCCATCAGCAAGAGGTATTAACAATCCAGTGCAAAAAGAGTTACTTTCAAGACTAAAGAGGTTATTTATTAGTTTTCAATAAGGTAATTAAAATCAAAGTTATTTGCAGTTCTGCCTGTGTACTTACAAATGTTGATCAACATCATAAATCAAGAGAGTGTGATTCAACTTTAAATCCTGATTGTTAAACTTTAAAAGCTAAAACTCCCCTCACAATGTATTGATGTCTTAAGTTGTCAGTACTTGGTTATAGGAAGGAGAGTATACAGATATGCTTGCTAATCTGCAATGCAAATACAACACAGTGGCAGCTTGTGTTTCTATGCATTTATTTCAGTTGGGAAGAATTGCTTGGAATTGCAAGCCTTCGGATTTATCTAATTTACGTAAATACTGTAAACATCCATTCTGTTCTCAAAAGTCAGCTCATAAGCAAGAAATCTAACATATTCTGTTATGATCTGAGAATTTTTTTCTTCCTTAATATTAAGTGATTAACTTTAACTATGGCTAGACCTTAGTTTATGAAATTTGATAATAGATCTTCTGATATTTCTCAAGAGGGTGTCTTAGTTCAGTGAAAATCAAGCTGCTTCATGAGCTGGAATGTGATGGGTCAAACTCAGCATAAAACAATTTGAGTCATCGAGAATTAATAGAAAGAGCATCATATAGAGCTGAGTGAAACATGAATAAACAAATCTATCTGCATAGCAAATTTCTCTGAAGAATTATGATAAGAAACTCTTCAGAAAGAGGCCATTAGAAATAACATACAATCACTGGTCAAAATACATCTTTCAGCTCTACTCAAGAGCTATTATTTTTCAATGATTTTTGTAAACACCAACAATACTTTCCTATGTCATATGTCATATGTTATTGTTCTAAATTTTTTGTTGATTTGAGGAGGGATATCCCCCCCCCCCAAAAAACCCAACATACCTGAGGAACAGGGTGAGTAGCTCTGATTCATTTTATAGTATTTTCCATGAAAAAAAAAAAAAAAAGTTCTATAAAAACAAAAAAATCAGGCAGAAATTTTACATGCTAGGTCTTTGGGTCAGATTCTTTTCTTTAGAAGGATATTTTTATTCAGATGTAAAATACTTCATGCCTGTTGGTTTAAAATTCTTTTCTTCCTCAAGGATTCTCCTTGCCTGTGAAAGAACAGCTAGGCTTTCAGTAGAAGGTATTAGCAGATTGTGAATGCTTTTCTTTTCTATCACTAGGGAATTTTGAGAATCTTTCTTCAGTTTTGGTGTGGATAATAGGGAAAAGTCAGTAGATTTAAATTTGATTTTGTTTCTCAATTTGGCAGACAAAACTCAAAATCAATTACATGTATGATCCTAAATAACACAAAGTCTAGGGCAGAAGAAAATAAAGCATGTGATATCTAAATTAAATCATCAGGGCAATGCAGACACCCAGGGCTTAGTACTTTTCATTTGAATTTGCTGAATTAAAGATCCATGTTCACTTTTTCAAAGACAGGTATATGTTATGTGGACGTTATTAAACAGGAGAGTGATGCCGCAGAAAGAAATTACTCTTACTTTAAAAAACAAAACAAACCAAAAACAACAGGGAAAAAAAAAAAGAAAAAGAAAAAATATTGTTCCTTTAATAAGACTTGTTCAGGGTCAGGCTGAACTTGTGTTCCAGTCATTAATATTGATTTTTTGTTCTTATAACTACTCTGCTACTCAGTAAATTGGAAAAATGACTCTGGCAGGGTCCCATCTCTCATCATAACAGACTTTACACTAGAATGCAGACTTACATAAATGAAGCTATACCGTACGAATGATTAATAATAATAACTCTGTTTTCCTTAATTCTAATGTAATATCTATGCTGAGAATTTGTTTGAAAAAGGAAGACTGTCTACCAGCTACAGTAGGATCAAATATGCTAATGTTACAATTTAAGGATTAAGTTTACTATTTACCTGCACTGAAAGTCTAGTTCTTTAATCAGAACCACTGTGTTTGCATTGGCGTAAGTATTCCTACCCCGGCTAATAATTAACCAGAAAACATCCTACCTGGAGTTATTCTTTAACAGGGTAAATAATCTGATGTCCACAGCGAGGGTATAAGCTATTGGTACAATTTTTTCAACCAAATAATTTGAAGGGTCAATCTTTGCAGTGTTTGCTGATCAGACATTCACCTAAGCATTCATTACCTTACGATGAACTCTGACCTCCATTTTCAAAATTAGACCTGCATATTGTGAAAGACCTGTGTATCATGAGCATACATAAAAGATGATTAATTTCATTTTCATATGTCTTGCTACTTGGATGTAACTGAATACATTTTAACTGTTTAATTTGCATCTGAGGAGGTTTCTTGTTTTATTTCCAGAAGCAGGGAAATGAATCTTATTTGAGGTATCACTGAGGAAGAAAAAAGCAAGTTGTGCAGCATGCATTCCTCTTTCTCTCATGATATTTGATGCTTGTATTAAATGCAATTGTATGTTTAGTTTTTTTACTGAACAAGTTGGGAAGAAAAAGCCATCTCTGTGTCTCAGTCACCCATTTTGGATTATCACTCAAAATAGGGGTGGTTAAAATCAAAATTGTAGATGCATGTTTTATTAATGTCATAATGACTTATTTCCAGTCAGGCTGGATATGCCCCCCACTTTTCATTATTCTATGATTCTGTGAATCTAAAGGGATCACTAGAAACAATAAGCAAGACTTTTCAAACATATGGGACTTAATTTGCTAAAAGCTTCAGGTAATGGTGAAAACAACAAAAAGCAAGGTGGTGAAAAGTATTCTAAGCCTTAATCCTCTTCATGGCCTGTCATCAACTGTTTATATACAGGAGTGGGTGGTGCTGGCTGAAGAGTGAGCACTTTTTGAGCTAACATGTCCCGATGAACTGATCTCCAGGGCTCTGTTAAAATTCAGAAATAACAAAAAGTTTTCATTCACTGACCAATTACCCAAGAGTAGTGAAGTATAGAAACTACTCTGCTTCTGGGAGGGCTAAAAATCTTGTCTTTGCAACAGCTTGTCAGAACAACTGCAGGTTTTGTGATAAAATATTTCTTTAAATAAATGATAATTTAGAGAATGTCTTTTACACAGTTTCCTGCTTAGAATAGCTGCTGTCAGATTGTTAAAAAGGAAACAAATTTACCCAGCTAGTCTTATTAATCTGGTTAGTTACCCAGATATTCTTAACCTCTGGTAATGCTGTAGATGGCCAGAGATCACCTCTCCAGTGAGTTAAGAGCTCAGATCAAGGTATGTGACATGACAAATACTACTTGCATTTTTTTAATCCTCTGTAATGTTGTGTGTTTCTTCCAAAACTGCCATCATGCAAATAATTACGTCATCCATCTGTTTTTTCAGCAGGCGTGGAGAGAGGTGATCTTTTACAATACTCTGTGCAGCTCATGGGAGAAACCACAGACTCTCCAGAGGTAGAAAAAGAATAATTAACTTTATGACAAAATTTCCTTAAAACTTGGTGAAAGGAACAGAAAGACTAGGCAAGTTCTTATACTTCCAAAAAATCGGGAATAGAAAGAGAAAAAGATAAAAAGGTAGAAAGAAGGAAAGAGAGAAAACAAAGAGATAGGATCACCACCTGCAGATCCGGCGATGTCTTCTCAGTCTGTGAATCGGAGCCCTCTCGGTCAGTTGGTCAGTCGGTCCACTGGGGCCCAGGGTGGAGGAGCATGCCCCGTGGCTGAGGACCGCTCACATTTTTATAGGGTTGAGGGTCTCTTGGACCCCTCCCACAGGTGGAGACTCATTTGCGTGCCTGCACATGCACAGTGAGCTCCTTCTGGAACATTCCAGAAGGTGGTAGGGTTATCAGGGTAGCCCCCAGACCCAGTTCACTCTGTGCTTTGATTGGGTACAGGGACAGGATGTTGGTGCCTCCCATCAGTCTCACCTGGGCAGTTATCTCTGTGGTTTCAGGGTACTTAACACAGGGAACCACCCCCACCTTCGTGGAGCCTGACTCACTACTCTGCCTCCTGGAGATGTGCCCAAGGGAAAACACACTGCCCACCACAAACAGACATTAAGTCCCCTTCAGTCAATTGTTTTGAGAGAGTTGATGATAAATAGTCCCTTGACCATTGCACCATCCTTCACTGTATGCATTTCATACTGCAAAGAAACATTTATCAGAGTGCTTCAGGAACCTGTATCCTCTACAGAAGTTAGCTCCGTACAGTTTTTTATATGTTTACTCTTTTACTTTACTGGAAAATTTGAGCAGCATTTTTTGTAATATTTGAAGTGTTAGCACAGTAGGAGTGTTTCAAATGTGTGTTCTTAAACTGCCAGAGAAACAGATCAACACTGGGCATGATTCAGTACTATGCTATGCTTTTCTTTAGGAAATCAGCTCTAATCAGTGTCATCAGAAATCATGTAAATTCCCACAGGCACTACACATTGGCAGTTCAAGATCAACAGCCATGAAGAGTGCCTTGCTTCCACTTTTTTTGCTGTCAGCAGTTGTCCTCATCTGCTACAGCAGGGAAAAGCGCACATCTTTAACCTGCTGTGCTCTCTTGACAGAAGTCAAGACTGGCTTGTGTCAGATGAACATGAATATGTGCTCAAGAATTAAGCAGACTTCAGAAGAGACTTCAGTTGATGTATTTATTTCCTTATATGTGTATGCTCCATGAAAACCCGAGTGGGTCAGCTGTACAGCATTGCTTGGGCTGCAAATCAACCGATTGTCTCCAACTTGCCTTAGAAGTTCCAGAATCCTAATTTGTATGTATCCAAGTTAGAGTATCCTAAATGCAAGTTTTGTAATTGATGGAAAACTAGGCAAGGATGCAACAGGTCTTGTGTCCTAGTTTGCCTAAAACAGGACAAATTCTACTTTCAGTAGATTTTCCATCAGTTAAGTTTCTCCTAAGTAACTGAACTTTCTGAAGTCGACTACATGTTTTTCAGACAGTATCTGCTTTTAGAATTGGTAATGTTTGATGTTTATACTTGTTACTAAGGTAACAGTAAGACTGGTATGCAGAAAGACCCGTGTTTATACTTATTCTTATGGGAACCAAGGTCACTGTTGGCTCTTTTACAGTCCACAAGTGAAAAGGAATAAAAGTGTTGCACCTGTGTGAAAAAGCGAAGGGGGCAAGTGACCAAAAACTGACTAGAGAAGTATTCCATCCCATAAACATCATACTCAGTATAAAGCTAAGGAATCATAAGGGTTGGGTATTCTTTCATGGCTGCCATCATTGTGGGACTCACTCACTCTCCTGCTGCCAATCTCAGTCTGTATATTCCTGAATCTAGTTCCCGTCCAGGACATCCCGGTGCCCTCCCTGCAGCATCAAGGGGTGTAAGCTACCATGGCATGCAATTCCATGATTGTCATTGGGAAGCTCAATATTGGTTTTGTGTATTTTTATTTCTATAATTAGTATTAATATTATTATACTCTTCCTTATTGTTTTATTAGAGTTGTTTTAATTTTCTAACCCATATATCTCTCACTCTTTTATCCTCCCCTTCCCCTTCTGTGAAGGAAGGGGTTAATAAAGAGCATCTGTCATCCACTTTAATTGTCAGCCCAGCCTAATATGGTGACATCTTGTAATGACAGTCTGTAGGTTTATTCCTTTCATGAGATGAAGAGTAGTGTTTTCACCAGGTCTAGGTTTCAGGCAGAACTTACGGAGGTAGGGAAGACAAGACTGACACACATCACAGTGACACACATGGTCGAGACAGTGTCCCTGTCTCTATTATCACAATCTCTTTGCACAAACAAGGTGAAATAATGAAAAAACATCTGAGGTGACATTGTGTTCCAAGAGCCATTAAGAATGACAGAGTTTAGAAAGCAAACTGGGAATACTTGTGAAACCTCTTCAACTGAAAGGCTACTTCACTGTTATCCAAGATTTTCTGAGGCACTCCCTTTTTTTAGCATCCCTTCTCTTTCTTGATCCACTGGAGCACAACTTGCTGCTCCCACCCACACATGAGTTGTGGCAGCCAAGGAGACAGCCCCATGTCTGCCTGTAGTTGCAGAAAGTAGCACTTAGGAATGGGTATCATTGAAGAATGATGAGATTCCATGTTGTATTGTATGATTTCTCCTGTCACAAAAATAGCAAAGGAAGTAACTAGCTTGAGTCCTCTGAGACACCATGTCTTTGAACGACTGTAGGAAAGGACTAGTTTTCAAGCAACACCTTGTGAAACGGTTCAGAAAAGAGTTACTTTTCGTTAGTAGTTATTTTATTCACCTCAGTCATGTCATAGAATTGTGATAGAAAGTATCAATGACCTGTTACACAGGCAGGAAGAACATTTCCCTTCTTGTGCTTTCTGTTATTACTGCTAGAGGATTATCACCTGCTGTACAGGCAGTATTTCTGGCATCCAAGGACACAAAGGATGTCAAATAAGAGGGCTGGCCTGCAGTTATTTTACTAAGAAGCATTAATTTGGAATTTTTTTTTTTGCCCAGAACAGGTCTTGTTAATAAGCCTTCCACAGACTTTTAGAAACTTGTTTTCAGCTGACCCTGCAAAGCTGTACTAGCAAACCCTTATAACATGAGCTTCTGTGCATTCCCCATGGGCTTTCACCTAACAAGAAAGACAGAGGTCTCACAAAGTTAGGAATACTGCTTACAGCTTTTGTATGACCTCTGGGTCACTGGTTGAAACTTGAAGAGATGGCCAAACATCACATATGGTTGTTAGCCTGCTGATGTCAGCATTCCCTGCAGTTCCAGTTGTAAGGAAGAAAAAAGATGTTCATCATTACTGTTCCCAGACTGCAGCAGCATTTTTTAATGTAAATTGTCAGTAAGAAGTGCTTTCCAGTTTTAGAGTCTGGAATAAATTCTAATTAATTATGCCTCCCAAAAGCAGGTTAAGAAAAAATTACAGCACACCAGTTAAATATTTTCTTTCCGGAGGCTTCTGTTTCTGTACCAAGTCCATGAAAATATGGTTGTGTCAGGGAAAGTCTTGTCTGTCGTACCACCTTATCCAGTAACTTGTTAGTTATAACTTTGTTCGTAGTACTTCAGGCTTCCAATACTCACTCTACAACTACTGTATCTGGTCCAGTGCTTTGTCATAAACTGAAGGAACGAGAATGTAGAAAGAACTCTTCCATTACAAAATAATTCATTCATAAGAAGAAATTACATTTGCTGTGGCAGCTTTTTTCTGTGAAGTACGCAGTTTTGTACAATTTTCAAACTGTTGGGGTTTCTTTTGTCAAATTTGTAGCTATTTTAAAAACAGAGATTTCTGATATCCACTAGTTTCGGATGCTTACAACAACTTATCTTTTCAAAGTGGATAACCATGGGCAGGTGTGATGTGAGAGACTGTCAGAGTTTAGGGGTGAAGTGCTCCCGAGTTCTTGTTCTGCATTCTTTGTCTCTGCGCCAAACAAACTACAAAACATTTTATGTCTCTGCAGATGTGCAGTAGCAGTATTAATTTGAAAATTTTCTCTAAATTTTGGACTTCTGGAAGGAATGTATGTAACTGGATATAAAGGGAAAATTAGGTAAAACATCATAAAACATATAAAGAACTATGATTTCATATAAAAAACAAGTATTTTCCTTTACAAATCCAGAAATGAAAGCAGAATTTCAAGGTACAACTTTTATGATAAATATTTTGACATCCCGTTTTCATGCTCTTTCTGTTTATTGTTTTATTACAAGACTTCTGAATAAGAGGATGTACTGGATAAATGGCTCCTACCCCAAATGACAGAAGATCATTCCTACAAACATACAACCACTTATTGGTGGCTCCATTTTAATTTTTGCAATGCATACTGAAACTGAATATATATTGCTTTCACGTATCACAGGGACTCAATGAAGAGTGGAAACAGGTTAATGTGAAATAGCAGTTTCTATTGGTTGCCTGACTTGCACTTAAAAATAAGCAGCATACCTCTGTAAGGACAAAAAAGTTTTCCAAATACCAGACTGTGTATTTACCTAATGATTTTTGTGTTCTTGTGTGTGTCAGCAGAGAAGATGACACTTGAAAAGGACCTTTAGGCAGTAATAAAGTAATCATAGAAACATAGAATGGTTTGGTTGGAAGGCACCTTAAAGATTGTCAAGTTCCAACCCCCCTGCCACGGGCAGGGACATCTTCCACTAGACCAGGTTACACAAAGCCTCATCCAACCTGACCTTAAATGCTTCCAGGGATGGGTCACCCAAAACTTCCTTGGACAACCTGTTCCAGTGCCTTACCACCCTCACACTAAAGAATTTCTCCTTATATATCTAAACTAAATCTACCCTCTTCCAGTTTAAAGCCATTGGCCCTTGACTTATCACTGCCTGATCTTGTAAAAAGTCCTTCACTAGCTTTCTTGTGGCCCCCTTTAGATACTGGAAGGCTGCTAGAAGTACTTCCCAGAACTTCTCTTCTCCGAACTGAACAAACCCAACTCTCTCAGCTTATTTTCATAGGAGAGGTGCTCTAGTCCTCTGACCATCTTGGTGTCCCTCCTCTGGACTCGCT
>NW_009617142.1:69463-77788 GCF_000690535.1 Cariama cristata | reverse complement strand
CCCCGCAACCTTTGTACCTATTTTGATTTATTTTTTCTCTCCCCCGTTTGGTTTCTAAGGGACTCCCCTCCAACCTGTCTGTAGGTATGTTTGTGTAACCAGACACTGAGAGTAGCTGTCTGCCGAGGAATTAACTCGGCAACCCCCAAAGCTTAGTTTGCATTCAATAGAGGTGTTTGTTTTTCAGGTTTAAACCTCCAGACGGGTTGAAGAAATTGCCCGAAAGGAACCACTTGGC
The DNA here is from genome assembly GCF_000690535.1 of Cariama cristata. Classification (NCBI taxonomy): domain Eukaryota; kingdom Metazoa; phylum Chordata; class Aves; order Cariamiformes; family Cariamidae; genus Cariama; species Cariama cristata. The sequence continues at coordinate 77,550 of NW_009617142.1, read as the reverse complement.
AGATTTTTGTTTCCTCCCTTGAAATCCCACTGGACGTGGAGCAGGTGGGGGAATCGGAAGGGGAGAGATTTTGGGGGGTGGGAAGGGTGGTGGGATGGAGAGTGGCCAGGGCTGAGTGGTGTGGGAAGGAGGGGAAAGAGGCTTTAAAGTCGGGAGAGTGGAGCCGTGCTTTCCCCCTTCCTCTGCTCTGAGGGCAAGGGGGATAGCTCGAGGCTTTTGCTCTCGTTCGTTAAAAATAAATACTACAGAAGTTGGCAAATTTTGTAGTTTTAGAGAAGTGGATTCTCTCCAGGATTAACGTAAAAAATGTTGATGTTTGAGGAACTGCTCTTGCTCAACCCGTAAATAAAGTGGAGATGTTGACAGTTTGTCTAGCCTCTGGTAAACGAGAACAAAAAACATTTCATTTCTTGAAGGGCATCAATAATTGTGAGGGTGGGAGGGAGAGGAAGGAGTTTAACTATTAACCTTTATCTGGGATCGTAAATGAGCTGAAACTCGTGTTTCTGAAGCTTCTTTTATGCATTTGCTTTTCTGTTTTCCCCCCTCCGCTTCCCTTCCCTGGAGATGGTGAAAGGTAAATGAAAACGATGATGCTCGCATTAATTGGACAAGCAGGCGATTTTATGGCTCACCAGTAAAAAATAAATGTCACGGGAAAGCTGCTGTTTGTAGTGCAAGTGTTGGGAAAGTGGTCTGGAGGGTTGGGGCGGCGGGGAACAGGAGGGCAAAGCAGTGGGGCTGGCTGTGGGTTGTGCTGTTACTTTAGGGGGATTTGGTTTTGTGTTTCCAGATCATTCACGTGAAGACGCCAGAGGACGATTTGTGGAAGGTAAGAGAACCTTTTCCCCCACAATTATATCTTCCGAGGCCACGTACAGTGCATACCTGAGTATTTGCCTGCTGCTCAGGCCCACAGTGCCAGCACGCTCGTGCTTGTAAGTGATGAACAGGAGAATGCTGAGCTGTTGCTGGCCATGGTGTGGATTTGGGGAAGCACAGCATTTTTTTTAGCAAACAGATAAGCTGCTTTTACGCACCGAGATGCTTGTTAAGCTGATGAATTCCTCCATTCCAAAAAAGGGATACTCTTTCTTTTCTTAATCGGGACATAGCTTAGGAAAACAGGAGATGAAGAGTACAATGAAAAAGTTTCTATTCTGACTGTCTTCTACACGTGGTAGTAATATGCCTAACTTAACACGTAGGTTGTTCCCAACGAAGATGTTAGTATTAATTTTGGTATGAATTGGGGGAAAAAAAGCCCTTTTTAATTGCAGCTTTCCCAAATGTGGTGTTCTGAATTCTTGTCTGAAGTGAAATAAAATGACTCTTACTACTTCTGAAAATAAATTTTGTCCAGCCACCCGAAATTTTCTCCTTCCTACAGGCTTAATGAAGTGAAAGCAGGAGATCTTGGGGAGGGGAGGCAAGGGTGGGAGAGATACGGGATCATAAAATTTGGCAGAGCAAGTGATTGGGGGGGACTGTCTTTGTTACTTTGTCAGCGTTGCATTTACAAGCAAAGTATGCTGTCCCAGTAAATGCAAATTCAAATAATTTCAAGTGAAAATTGTAAAAGTACTTTCCCATTATTTTTCTCTTAGGAAGAACAGAGTCTTTCACTTGATTGTCATTATTTTGTCATTCTCTGGTCTAGGAATCAGAAATACAAAGACTGAGTAATACAGCTTACTCTCATGAGTTACTGTAGAAATCTGTACAGCACCCTCAGTTCTGAGGGAGTTCCTCTTCCCCCTCTTTCACATGAGTCCCTGCCAGCACCAAGTGTGTTGATATCCTGATCTGAAGGACTTGGGCACGATGCCAACTCAAGCAATCGAAATGACATGGTTAATAGCATCTCTACTGTCCTTATCACACAGTAGTTGTCTTTAATAAACTCAGTGAACTTCCAAGTGATAATCGTGGATGACAAATTAACTCGAGTCCTAGGTCTCCTGTTCAGATGAACTCTGTTTTGCTCTGATAAATATTAAATGTTAATTCCAGATGAACTATAAGAATTTGCAAAATATACCTCTCTCCTCCTAAATAAATGTGATTTCTTCCAGGCAAATAAGAGCCGATTAGATTATCTAAAAGAATTTCTAATGCTAAAGCGTTCCCATGGATTCTACTGCTAGCAGCGTCATTTTCTCAAGTTTTTCTGTAGTAATATATTTTTGTGGCACGCTGCAGCCTTCAAATGAATCCTTATCAAACACTTCAAAAGAGGAAATAATTTTACATAAAGTAGGTAAGCCAGTATGATATGTCTAATGAAACACTCTCTAATTCCTGTAAAGCATGTTGAATGGAAGTGAAAATGATTGTTCCATTGATTTCGATTTGAAATTTGTAACCTTTAAAAAGCAGCTAATATAATTTCAGAAGTATGCACACTGGCAAAAAGTAAGCTTTTTCACAGTGGGAGTTTTAAATTTTTGTGAGTACCTCTAGTATTCATACTGACTTTTGCCCTTGTAGAATTAAAAGATTACAACATAATATCAAACTACAGAAGAAGAGGCAGAGTAAAATTGACAGTTTAACTGCAAATTGCATATATGATTGCTTAGATTATGATTTTTATTTTTTGAGATACTTGATCTTAAAAATGTCTTTGCTAGATCTCATCTTCCTGATTTCCAAACCTGCTAAATCTTGCCAAAAGTGATAGAAATGCTCGTGTTCTCAGCAGCTGTTAAGAGTTTGCTAAAGCGCTTAATAATAATGTGTTTCATGTCTTCTGGCTGTGATTGAAATGCAGTGCTGTGTGCTTAACTGATAAGTTTGGAAATGGTCTTCTTAATGGCCAAGATTGTATTTTTGAAGATTAATACATGAATGCAGATTGTCTAATGTCGCAGGTTTGCTTTCTTGTGGCTTTGTTTGCAAAATTCATTCCTTTGAGACTAGTGAAAACTAACTGGATTCTACCTATGTCTTAAAAGTAGCAATAGATAAGTAATAAAAATCATCAATTACTTTCCTAAAAACCTTGTACAAATGAAGAAGTCTGACAGATTATTTTTTTTTAGGTTTTTTTGATTTACTTTATGTGTCACCAATCATATTATAGCCACAATGAAAGTTATTTAAGTGTTAGCTTTTGTAAAAGTGAAAGACGCAACCTGAGATAGTACTGAAATCTTATCATGAAACTCCTATGGCCCAGAGAAGGGGGCAAAGAAGGGAATGTGCCTTTATGTATATATTCACTATATATTAGATATGTTAATTTCAGTCATTCCTTGACAGTATGGATCTACCTTGTTCATTAAAACTAAATATTTGTTGGTTCTCAGTAACATTTGGGAAGATACTCGATGTGAAGGCACAGTATTTCTAGGAATGTTTTTTGATAGTTGATAGGTCACTCCTCCTTTTTGGATGCTTGGAAATTACGATAGTGGCCTTCTGATACTCAGGATGTGGAGTTAAAAGTGATCTTCATTGTTAACCCTTGTAATTTATGAGTTTTTTTTTTCCCTGCAGCCCTCCTCAAACCTGATAGCTCTTTCAGTTTCACAGCTGGCCTCATGTTCCACTTTTCTTTTTGCTTTGAAGGCTGGGCGGAAGGCTTGTCAGGGTTTGCAGTTGTACTGCTCCGTGCAGGGCTGGGTGGCTGTACTTGAAACCATATGGGTGTTACTCTTCAAGAATTGTTGCCACTGTTCCCAATTCCTCTTTCTTATTAAAACCAATACTGAGGATCTCTTCATTAGCAATGTATCACATTAGAGACCACACGCTAAGCGTCATATGCTTGCATAATGACATTTTGAAAGATAAGGCCTTGAAGACTTTTGTGGGGGGGGGGGGGGTGTTGGTGAAAACTGGGCACGTTAAATGCACAGAAAAAGTGTACTGGTTCAGAAAGATTTACATATGTAGTGCGTCTGACCCATTTCTCTCTCAAATCTTTTTCTATTTTATCCTCCCTTGTTTGCCTTGTTCATCACTTAAGACCTGAAATTGCTAGCATGTGTAATAAGCACAACCTTACTACTGCGAGGAGTGCTACTGAAGTGATTGGAATAATTTTCAGTAAAGCAATGCCCCCGTTTGCAGAACGGACTAGCCCTTGTCTTTTAAGCTCCACAGGGCAGGGAATTGTCTTCAGAGTATTTTCTGTAAAGAGCCTGGCATGTCTGTGTGTGTCAAAAAATGATAAATAATAACAAACAGTAGTTGACAATTTATGTAGACTTTTTTTATTATTATTATTTTGGAATTTGCCTATAGGGTACTTTCTAGCAAAAAGAAAAATGCCAGAGTGGCTTCCAGCTGGGGCAAGATGCGCTCTGATGGCGAGAGAAGCTTTTAATCGAAATAGAACACACATTTAATTGATAGTATCTTCTGCGTAGCCGTCGGGCCAAAACATCAATTGGTGTAAGTCAGTGTATCTCCTCTGAAGTCTGTAGAGACACGGCTGACTTACGCCAGATGATGTGAGTGTCCTTTTTGGCTTTAACAGTTTTCCTTTAATCTTCTTGCCACTTAAACTTTTACTATGATCTGCCCACATTCCAGAAGTGTGGAATGAAGATGGGATAACGGTTCCTTACTTTCCTCCTCCTTTAAGCCTTTGGTGGCTTTTCTTTTGCGTGACGATGTATGCTTTATTAGTTGTATATCCTCTGGTCTTCCCTTCAAGCCTGTGAAGGTGGCTGTCCTCCTCAAAATCACACCTGAAAAGGAGTGTCATTATATTCAGAATATAGTGGACAAGACTCCAGTCTTGTCTAGCTAGCCAGATGGAGGTGTATTGTAAATAGCTTCCTGATCATATTGTATTTGTGATTAAAGGTTCCTAAATACTGTTGTCAGTAACCCTCTTGTTAGCAATTTGTGTCATGTGAAGTTTAGAAACATTGCCCCCCCCATCTATTTCCCAGAATAATTTTACTGTGTCTGCCAAGTGTCTTAATGTTTTAGTTACTAAACTGCATCATCCATATGAAGTAACTGAAAATGTTGAGTGGGTATATCTTGTGCGGTGGGAAGACTCAAATGATATTTGGGCAGTAAAGAGGAGAAATAAATGGTTTTCCTTTATCTTCCAAGCCTCTAATAAACATTTCTGAAGGCAGTGTTAGTAGACTAGTTCTTGTTAGACACGGGAAAATGGTGAGTAGAGAGCCACTCATTTTCAAAAGTTCAAGCTAAATCTTGTTCTTTTCTACTGAAGTATAATGCCATTTTTAGAATTTCAGCATAAATATTTTTAACAAAAGTTGCTTTGTTGAGTAATGCAGAGAAGTAATCGAGTGTTAGCTGATTGCCCAAAATTGATGGTTTTGAGACACTTGTGAGTGTGTGTGTGTGTGTGTGTGTGTGTGTGTTCAGATTTGGAAGCGAGGGAGAAACCATAAGCCCTAACACACACGCACAGAGCAGCTATGAGGAGAATGTGATTAACTGCCTAATCATACGTTTTTGCTCAAATGTCTTCTCACCCTATGCCCAGTTTTTCGTGATCTTTATAAACTAATAATATCTTCAGTAAAAAAAAGTAATAAGATGAAAATATTGTGCCCAGATGCTGTGCTGCAGAAGGTCACATAGAAATGTCTGTAGAGCCTGATAAAGAGTGGATTCTGCAAGTGGAAATGAGCCTACTCCATTTCCTTTGAACTGACGGGAAAGTTACTTTCCTCTTTCCAGCTTGCCAGTTCTTCCAGAGCTATAAAGGACCGTAGTAACTAAACCTTTCACCAACATTTTATTAAAGCAGGAAATCTATGTAATTACAACATTTCAAGTGACTCAATAAAGATATGTAGAAAACCAATAATATATGCAATAATTTTAGTTCTTACAGGCACTCAGATGTCGATTTCCTTTTCATTTGTAGTTAGAAAAAACTTTGGATGGAAATGAGGCTGCAAAAGGGCAAGAGTTGATGCCAAAAAAGTAAAGCACATTTCAGAGCCTGTCTTGATTTTATTTTCTATTGGTGATACAGTCTTTGCAGAAAGTGAAAATATTCTAAGAAAACTGTAAACGTGACTGTAAATCTGTAAGAGTTAGCCATTTTCAAAAATGTGTGTCTCTTCAATATACTTCCAGTTTGTGCAAGAAAACATGTTTTCAGTCTTTTTTTTTTTTTGTATCTATTTTATTGTCAGAAACACTTTGCAGGTTTTAAATTAGTCCTAGTGGGACAGCAGCTCTGGTTGAGTTAGGACAGTTTATAGCGGCTGAGGATCTGATATAATACTGACTTGAGAGCCTGGTCCTGCTAATGTAACATTCAACAAAGTCAGATTTCATAGACAGCATGTTATGGTAAGGAAAATTGAACTTCTAGATTTTTATCCAAGAATTTCCTAAAAATACAAATTTACAAGATACTTTCATAGGAGAGGGAAGTCCTGTTATTTCACTGTTTTTAATGGTTTTCTTAAACTTCTGTATGGTATTTACAAACTCCAGCTAATGATGAAGAATCAAATGCCATAGATTTGCTATGTCTATTGGTGTTTTTATATTTCACTGGCATTTAATTTATAGCTGAAATAAAATAATTTCTCTGTTCAGTTCCTTAAGATTGTAACAGCAGCTTATGAATTGGAAAATAATTTCTGTTAAATATTCTCAAGTAATTTCTTTTTTTTTTCCACCTTTAATGACATTGCAGAAGTGTACAAAAGGCAAGAGGTGGATGTTGGGAAGTGATTTAGAGAAAGTTAAAAAAAAAAATAATTTTTTTAACTGAAGATCAGTAAAGCTAGAAATGATTGCTTCTGTGTGATTTTTCCTAAAGAGAAAAACATCTCAAAAGATTTTTTTTTCGTTTAAAGTTTTATAAATATTGTAAAATGGTGGAAGAAATTATATTTGTGGATTGCTTTTGTCAGTAGCGAGGATTTTTTTTTAAGGCTAGATCTCAGAGTGTTTTATATATTAACTACAGATCACTCCTGGCCAGTCACAAAAACTCTGCATGATGCCTACTCATGTAAGGTTTTTTGTTTTAAAATCAAGCTTTTTTTTTGTTTCTCCATTATAAACAATTTGAGCAATCTATTGGACACGCTACATGGAATAGCAGAACACCCAAAAGTTTGTTGAACTGGGAGTTTTATCCTTCCACCCTTGCTCTGCAGTCGTGTTTGCGCAAGTGAAGTGTCCAGTTATATGAATCTGATTGCAGCGGGAGGGGAACACATGGGACGGGTGAGACAGAAAGTTGTTTGCGTGGGAGAGTTTGCAAGATCAGAGCCTTGTACTGTAAGTTGGCCCTCGTGATTTTAAAATGAAAGCATATTAGCCTATAAGCTTAAAAATAGTTACCCTTAATTTAAATAGGCACTGGCAGAATCCTAAGGTCTCCTAAGTGCTCTTCTGCTGTGACTTTGTATGCTGACTATTACAGAACTTTCTAATGAAATAAAAAAATAAAACAAAACAAAAAATGTATCTGATCAAAGCAATCGTTAGAAATGACACTATTTGATAAGATCATCTACTGAAAATAAAGGGGGAAATGAGATCTGACTGAGGTAAAACCAGGTAAATAGCTTTCAGCTCTGCTTTTGGTATTCAAGGAGAAAGAGAAACAATAGGTGCTGTTTAGAGTCAGAAGCTGCCCTTCTAACCTCTGCTGCTCTTAAAATGCCTGAAGGTTATTGCATGGTTCATGGTGGCTTTTGTGCTTGCAGTTCAACTTTTAATTTTCTAACAAAAGGAGATGCAGCGCCAGCCTGCTGATAAACACAGTGCAGAACAGTCAGAGGGAAACATGGAAAAATTCCTCACGCTTTTTTCCTCCTTTCTAGAAGTATTCTGGTATATTTTTAACAGAAGAGCTGTGCCTCCTATGTTAAGCTGCCAAAGCTGGAGACTGATTTTTAAAAAGTAGGAATGTTATTTCTACGAGGATGGGACATGCTTTTGCATTCGGTAGTCCCAGCCGAAACTTGCCTGCTGTTACGGGGAGTGATCTGAACATCCACAGGGGCTGTATCTATTTCTAAGATTTCTAATTCTTGCTGCACTGTCAAAAATCTAGTCGAGTTAGCCTTAAATCCAGCCTTCTCAGCATCAAAACTCCAGCTGCCTGGCCCAGAAGT
>NW_009617142.1:64700-69432 GCF_000690535.1 Cariama cristata | reverse complement strand
TTCATGCTGAGCATGAGAAGCACCCTTTCTCTGCGAGCTGGGCAGCAGTGCGCAGTGTAAGTCATACAGGCAAACCTCAGCCGGCACTTTGGCCCTGTCCTCACATGTGCTGCTTGAATTTGGGATCGCTGCCGGTGTTTGGAATACCGTGCTTGCTGTGATGCTTTGTACTTGGATACCAGTGCCATCAGAGGAGAGAAGGGGTCAACTTCTGAAGGTATTGTTTTCCAGCACAGCTGAAAGTGATGGAATGTAACAGTTTTAGGAATGTACACCTGTGAGTATATAATAAGAGGGTATCTGTTTGTGTATTTTCACTGCTGACATTCAGATCAAAGGTCTGGTAGGTGGTGGTGGTGTAAGAAAAAGGGAAAGGGGCCACATGTCTTACCAACTCTGACCTGTCGTCTTGCTCCTTGTTTGCAAGTTTTCACTAGAAAATCAGTCAGGAGCCTGCTTCGATGAGGTGACTTACTTTCAGGGGTTCGCCTAGTGCATATGGATATTCAGTTCAAAAAGCAGCAGATTCAGGTCTCGGTGATTAAAAGGAGAAATAATATCAGCAACTGCTGCTGCTTAAATATCAAAACTGATGCCCAGTCTTGCATTGGACTGCGCTGGGATATTGTCACAAGCACTTAAAAAAATCCATTGTGTTTTGAGCTTTACTCCTGGATGACTGATGCCAGGAAGGCTGACAAGTAAGCTGAGAAACCTCTTCAAGCCTTTACAAACACATACCAGCGTAAGCATCTTCAAGCCTTTACAACTACATGCCAGCTAAAACAAAAAGCTGAGGAGTCGTCTGTCTCTTGCCTTCCAGCTTCCTTACAGCTAAAGGAAATGTATCCCAAATGGAGGAGGATCCCCCAGGCCCTGGAAGTTGTTTAATTAATCATCACTTTCAGCCTGGTCATTAAATGGCTTTTCTTTTCTCACATGGGCAAATGAGAAAGATGATTACACCTGGGAGAAACAATGACACCTGTTAAATCTTCCTCTGTTGTTAAGCACAGTTAAAAAAAAGGTTGAATTTTAGATATGCATAATAAGTAGAGCTATGCTTGCTTTCTTTTTATGTAGGTTATGTGGGATTTGTGCTGGTACATACGTATGTCTTAATAATGTATGCTATTACACCTGGCAGCAGTTCTCATCTTTGACTGAATTTGCTTAAATCAGAAACACTAACTTTTTTTATTTATTAAGGTAGAGAGATTTTTACTGACAAATTTTTGCTTGGTTCCATGACACATCTGACTTGATTTCTGTATAACAAGGTGATTTACATGAGAGTCAAAACTACCCTCACCAGAGTCTTCAGTGGTTTTCTACTTCTGGTGCATTAACATTTTGGTCATGATAGACCTCTTGGCAGCTTATCATGTAATTTATCATATTGCTTCAGTGCTGGGGCTTTGTCAGCAACAGGGGAATTTCAGGAAGAATTTTCCATTGGCCCAACGGAGCCAGCAGCAGCATTGTGAGAATTTTACATGGAAATCTGAGTGGAGACATGGCCTAAGGGAAACTGCTCGTGTGTCTGATTTTGGGGCACGTTTGGTAAGAAGTAGTGAGCCAGGGGTGTTGGGTAACTGTGGTCATCAAGAGCTTAGCTTGCTGTCCGTGCTCAGTGTGCATAAGACCTCTTGCAATCTTTTCTCAACATGTTGTGGAAAGTTATTAGCACTTTGATAATACACATTTTTCTCTTTCCCCGTGGGCTCTGCAGCTCTAGTTTGCTCTGGATGAATTCCTGGGGCACATTGTTTGCTTACTGGGAAATCAGTATCTTAACAGGCGATACAGACTGTTGCTCGAACAGATTGATTTAAGATATTCTTCCCGAGATAGAGAATCAGATCGAGTCCTCGTTTTGCTTTATCCAGATTTATTCCACAGAAAATCACAAGCTGGGTATAATTTGCAAATGTTTGCTTTAGTTGCACAGTTTTCACAGTGTGTTCTCCCAGTCAAAGGGTGGGGAAAATATGCAGTAAGGCCTGTGACACCATTTCACACAACCCTCGGCCACATGGTTTTATTTTATTTTTGCTTTCTGTTGGCAGGCACTAAAGGGGGTGTTAATTCGTGGCCTGCTAATTTTACTTAGAAGGTCTGTTCAACCATCAGCCCAAAAAAGGGTTACCAGCCTTGCTGTTGCCTATGGCAGCTGTGGTGCAACGGCAGCATGTGCTGCTGGTATCACGAGGTCGGCTGGTTGTAATTCCCTCGCAATAAAGCCTTCAGCCCAGGTTCTCTTTTGCTTGCCCATTGCTTCTTCGGAAAGCAGCAGCGTGGTTACTTGTCAACTGATGGTACTGTATGCTTGCTGTGTCGGCCCTCTATTTTTTAGGGGTTGGTAAGCTATGAAATAGTGACTTGACTTCAAGGTAGTGCTGCTATCTGTATTTCAAAGCTACGTGGTAGGACGTAGTTACCTTAAAGATCGCTTCCTGGAGCTTCAGTCTGAAGGATGTTTGCCTTCAGACGCTAACCTGTTTAATTTTCCCACCATTACGCTGGCTATGAGCAGGGGCGGTGAAATGTTTACCTACTGGACCCTGCCCCAGCCCTTCAGGGTTACCTTTAGTCCATCTTGGGTTATTTGGCCAAAGTGGCATTGCTCCAAAAGGTACAGGTCCGCAACAGCTTAGGCTCACTTCTTCCTTCCAGTTCCTGCCCTCTCCCTTGCTCTAGAGCTGGTTCATAGAGACCTTACAGCCCCCAACCTCCAGACTAAGCCACAGAAAATCAAGTAGCTTTCTGCAGGTTTGTCTCCCTGAACTGGCTTTTCACCGAAGCGGGATACGCTCCACCGCCAACCCCAAAGATGTGGAGAAGGGGGAACGGTAGCATGGCCCTAGCACCAACCCAGTTTAGTTACCTTCAAAGTGTTGTAAAAGTGCAGCTTTTCCCTAGCACTGCGGTTATTACACATATTTCTAAGCAGAAAAGCCTTTTCATTGTTTTATCACATGTCTGCACACAGGAGAGAGCAAGACAAAAGCTAGGGACATTTTATGCATCACTGTTAAAGGGCCTAGGGGCGGGTGCTGTTTGTTTAAAATGTTATCAAAATCTTTGTGGTTGCCAGTGACTGAGAGCTGGTCTGTATTGTCATATTATTTTTCTTTTTGTTTGAAGATAACGTATCAGCATAACAATTTCCAAACTAGGAAACTATACCACTTTAACTTAAACCTAAGGAACAAGGGTGCAATTGGTCCAGCTCTATGCCTTTTTAATTCCTGCTTTCTGCAAAAGACTTGGCAATACCATAGCAGGCATTTTTGGCTGAGGCAAGGAGTCTATTTGCAGTATTTACGTAAATATTTTTTTCTGGAGGAAATGCCACTCACTGTACTTCATACTTAAGGTGATCAGCCAGTGGGAGAAAATGAGTTTGTTGCTGTTTAGCTTGCTAAAGAAGATAAAACACTTTCTGCTCATGTTTTTACCTTTTAAATATCAGAAATTTCTATCTTCCCTGTTTGGTGTGGTTTTTTTTCCCTAAAACAAGGCTAAAGAGCTAAAGTAGGAGCTGTCAGAGTCTAGAACTGGGAATGATAAATCCTTTATTAAATTTATTTTCTTATTTTGATCATGAGCTGAAGTGTCGGAAAAAAAAAATCAAAAGCCCAAAACCTCAGTGTATGACCTGCATAACTTAAAAAAACAACAAAAGTCAGATTAAAATACCTTGCCCTGCCAATTGCTTAAGTTTTCGTCTCTTGATATATGTGATGTTAAAAGCCAGCAAAAATAGGTAGTGAGATGGGGAGTTCAAGGAGAGGAGGAAAGAAAAGAAACAAAGAGAGAAAGGTGGATTTTGATATAAAAATAAAGGCAGGAACAAGTGACGTGCGGAAAAACGGACTCCACAATCTGTAAGAAAGCATACTGCCTCTGTCTTTAGGATAATGTAAAATGTGTGGGTTTCATCCTCAGAGGAGCTTTGCTGTGTTCCAGTGATTCATAGGATAAAGTGATTTTTATGTCTTTTTCACTATATTGAAGTGGGATTTCTCTCAGACAAACAAAGTAACACACACTCAAAGATTCTTTCTGCCTCATTTAAACACCCCACCTTATCAAAACTCCATTTCCATGAGTGATGGATCTTGGCTGGGGATGGGAGAATGAAGTATTCAATTACCTTATTTTCATGTGCTAATGAAGCAGAATGTGGCTTTAGGGGGTTTCTTTTCAGCAAGGTAGCCTGTTTGGGTATGCACATGCCTCCTTCTTATGTTTCCTTCCACGTCTCTGTCTACACTCAAGCGGTGGTCTTAATGGCCAACAGTGGCTAATCTGTCTGCGGGACAACAAGCCTTGGCCTTCTGCAGCCCAGCAGGAACAGCCCTGGCCTGTAATTAGCAAAGCCATCAAACCAACTGTTTGGTTCAAAATGATTTCTTTTGGCACCTCTTGCTGAAAATCCGTGAAGCTTTGGTTTTTGTTTTGTTTTGGTTTTTTTCTCCCTCCTCAGTTTTCTCTGCATGGTGGAGTGCTGATGTGAGCTTGGAAATCCTCAGCCTGGGCGGCAAAAGGTTGGGCACACCGATAACTCTGGCTGTCCTCAAAATGGGAAATGTACAGTTTAAATGTTTGCTGTTATTTGCTCAACTGAGCTTAAAACTGCAGGTGCATTTGTGACTGAGAGTCAGATGGTAAAGGCAAGTTATTTTTTATAGCAATGGCACTCTGCTGCTGATGCAGGCGCGGGCTG
>NW_009617142.1:2857-64685 GCF_000690535.1 Cariama cristata | reverse complement strand
TACTGGTACCCCCTCCTCTGGCATCCTCGGCTTTACTTCCATGAGCGGGGTTGGTTTAGTGGCTGGGATCATTCCTACTCTTGAAGCTAAGCTTTTACTTAGTCCTTGGCTGAAACAGGACATGTGTGTTCAGTGCTTTACATGATAGCTCCTTAGCTGCAGTTGCACGTCCTTTTAACACATTGTGGGGATTTTCCTAGCAACTGTATGCTGGGAATTACTGTGTCAGCTTCACCACAATGGATGATGGAAATAACCATACGGGAGTTACTCACTGCCAGTTATGAAGTTGGGGAGTTGGAAAAAGGCAACAAATTTCCCTTTTTTCCTTCCCCAAAGAATGAAATTAAAAAGCTTTACAGAGTACATTGAAACATATCCAAGTTTGGGTTTTTTTTTGTTTTTTTTTTTTTTTTTTGATAGAGACTTCTAAAGAAAGTGCAGAGCAATTGAAATGGCTGTGGTAGGTGTAAGAATAGTCGCCTTAAGTTCTCCTGTAAAATATTAATGCGGGGAGCAGTTGACTTGTAATATAATTTAAGTTACACTTTTCCCCTCTAAGATTCATGAAGAATGTTCCTAAGAATTATTCAGCAGCATAATGAATGTCTGCTCCTGCTAACTGATGATAACTAGTAAGTAAAAGGAGGAAGTTTAATACACACTGAGTAGTAGCGTGGGTTTTGTAAGGTGCAGCATGCTGCTGGGCATTCTGGATTCTCCTGAAGGAAAAATAGGGGGAAAAGAAATGTATGAAAACAGAAATTGAAACCCTTGGATATTCTTTTGAGATAATCTTTCACAAAGGTACTAAGGTAAGTGTAGTGGTAAAGTCCTGTCATGGATTAAAACAGGTGAAAAAAATAGGAGGTGAGTGATAATAACCCTCAGCTCTCAACCCAGAGGAGACGACTCCTGTTTAAGTGGAGCTTTGAAAAATTGGTGTTGGGAGCAGTGTGTGTTTAGGCAGAGAGGGATCAAGAAGCAGCCGTGGTCAGTGCCGTTACCTGGCCAGTGGTTTGAAGTTATGTATGTTAAGGCTGCTGGGGGAAGGTAACTTAAGAAGTATGCAAGAAAATCAGGTAACTCAATAACACACATTGTGGCTGAAGTACATTGCAAACCAAATTTGATGGATGCAGTGGTGTTACCGGTTCCCCTTCACGGAAATAAGGCCGATACTGTGTTCTGCTGCAGCCGTCAAATACGGCTTGTGTGCAAATGCCCCAGCCGGCGTGGCTCCCAGGAAATCCACCTGGTGTGAAGGAAATTCCCGGCATGCTTCCCCCCTCCAGCCTTCCTCCCCTTGGGAGGGAATTTCCGTGCCTCTCCCTTATCTCTTGGCTATCCAATCTCCAGAGTGGGCTGGAGGAAAATAAGGTGTAGTTGGAGCTCTGCAGAGCACTGGCTGCCTTCGGCAACTGGAGAAGCGTACTGTGATCTGAACCAAGTCACAGCAGCTCTTTTATCCTTACATTTGGGGAAACAGTCCTCTGCTCTTCAGCTAGAGTTGGGTAAAAGAGGTTTTTGTGACTAATAACTTTGTTTGCCAGTATGTGCTGTTTTGGAAAGCAAAGCAATTAACTTGTTTGGTTATGAATTCAATTTGTTGTTCTGGTTAAGAGTTGGAGAGTTTTCAGTTGAAAGGTTTTTTTTTTTAAGCTTTTCATTTCTTTAATCATTCTCAAAGCGCAGCATCTCAGCGCGCCCCTTTCAAAATAAAACGAGACATGTTTTGTTTCACATTGCTTAACTTTATTCATTTGTCGCAAACCAAAACTTTTTCACTATGCAGAAAAAAAAGCCCAACCTTCTGCCTTCTTCACTCATTTTGAGACAATTCTCCTCCTCCTCCCCTCCACCCTCTTTTTTATGTCCCTTTCTTGGATCTGAGTAGTAGAGCATCTGGTATCTCAGTGTGACTTGAAGTTACTGAAGCAAATTTTCCAGAGTTTTGAAAAAAATAAAGGGAACCAATGTAGCAGAATGTCTCCTGACTTGAAAAAATAAATAGTTTATGGTCCTGCACTCAGCACTGGTCAGCTCGACAAGAGCAGATACTTAACGTGCATTTGGAGCTGGCAGTAAATTAAAATTAATAACAAACTGCATATCTATTTTACAAAAGTGTGTTTCCTCTCAGAATAAAAATATTTTAACTGATTTCCCAGGTGTTTCTCAATTGAGAACATCTCATAAAGTTATTTGTTTTAACTCCTGTCTCGCTTTCTGGTTCGCATACACCAGCACCTTGCTGCATCATTTACGCTGGAAACGTTGCAGAGGTCTTTGTTTCCACAAGCGTGTTTACTGAACTTTTTAGAAGTTTGCAAACTGTTGTGTTTTGGAAAACTCCTCTCAGAAAAACTAAATTTCTCAGCACTTTCCATTTTAGAATGATGATGATAGGAAAGAGAAAAAAACATTTTATGGTGGTAGAGGTAGTATCTTCTACCTTATTTTGTATTGAGGAGAAGTGTTGAGTTCACTTTACAGTCAGGTGTGTCTTGGGGACTGTGATATAGCTTTGTATATTTAAATATGCGTAATTCCTAGGCATTAATTTTGTGTGAGAAGCAGCTGTCTTACTGAATTTCATCTCGTTGTAGAGGGAACTGTGAAAGTTGTATGATCGTAGAGTGTAACTTTTGTATAGAATAGGTATGTACAGCATAAGCACTGAATTCGGAGTAGTGAATTGCAGTATTCAGTGCGTAACAGTTTATAAGAGATTGGTGTCTATTGTTACTTCAGAGATGCACAGACTAGCAGTCTTCCTTCTGCCTGGTTATATTTAATGTAAAATTTATCTCTACTAAGAAATATAAAGCCAGTGGTCTCAATAACCAAGCAAAACCAGGAAGAATTGAGAGAAGAGTACAAAACTAGCAAAAGTCATCTCAAGAAGAGAAGTCCGCCTCCCCAGTGGATTGATTACAGACCGAAGATTGGCATTTAGGTCGTGCTGGTTCTTGCATATCAATAATCTTATGCAGACGTGCAGTGCCATTGAATTCTGTTGTGGCAGCATGGGCAGAGATGTATCTTGAGGAAACTGAAAGCCTTTACAGTTAAAAACCCATACTGCTGCATTAAATTCAATCTGCAAACCTTCATGCATAAGAAATCATAAACACACCTGAGGCTGTTGTGTGTTGGATTTCACTTCAGCTTCTGAGTAATCTTAAGGACCTGAGCAAGTAAAGCCACGACACTAGCCTGTTCTTGAGGCGACCAGAGTATGGTAAATGTCAGAAATCCACATCTGAAATAAGAGGTCGCACGCTTTTTACCAAGCGCAGACAAAGAAAAAAAGGCTCTTTTGATGTGGCTCTAGTGTAGTATCAGCTTTGTCTCTAAGGAGACCTCTGCGCTTCAAACTTGATTTGTGTATAAAAGGCTGTAGGGTTGGGTGGAAGGGCTGATACAGGCTTATCCTTCCTGTCCTCTCCACCCCCACCCGCCTTCTGCACCTCTCGGGTGATCTCTCTTTTGGCTGGTGTGAGTCTCAGCCAGCTATTCCTCATCCCAGCCCAATCACCTAAAAACCTCAGATAATCCCATTCCAGTGCATAAACCAGAGCAGCCGTAACAGCGATAAACAATTGCGTCGCAGCTGCTTGCTGCAGACGTAGACCCACCGGAGGTGCCTGGGGAGGCAGGGGGACCTCAAACTCTGCTGCCCAGAGAGCAGCATCTCAGGTGGGAAATGATGCCTTTGGGTCTCCTGGTTCCCAGCACATGTAGCAATTTCTGTACCTACAGCAATTCATATTTTGCTGAATGGATACCCCTTCTTAATATATTAACATTGCCTTTCACTCCACTTCTCCTCCTACCCCTTTCTGTGCCTGGGGCAAGACCTACACAGTAAGTAGGTAAGGGTCCCTCTTTCATGCCTTCCTCTTGCTCAGTCCTCCTCTGCCCAGGTGTTTCATCACTGTAAAGGAGCTAGTTTTGGTATACCCGATCTGACAGCATAAGACAGGACAGTGCCCCTCGTTCAGTCATAATTATTTACAAATTAGATTTCTATTCATGGAGGTGTGATATGGTAAACCTTCCAATACTGGATTGTAGACAGTGGACGTGGTGGGAAAATGGTGAAGGATGAAATAACCAAGAGCCTCTAGTGGGGTGACTTCACTGCCCTTCTGCTGTACTCTCTTCACAGTTAGGTATTCTGCTAGGTAAGAAATGTCCTTCCAGTCACATTAATGTAATTAAGCTGTTAAATGGATCACTGGTCCTTGTAATTCAGCCATGGAAAGGTGTTGCCTGGTTTGAGAAGAAATCCTCAGCTCCTGCGTAGGTTCGGCTTGCGTTAGGGCAGCCGGTCAGGGTTTTCCTTCAGAATTCAGGCTGTCCATAAAGATGGCAGAAAATGGGATTTAGCAGTTAGTTAAGGATGTCTTTGTCTTGATTGTTGAAAATTAAAGGAGTGCCACATGCTATCACAGCAGAATAGCCACTATTGTGGTGCATACATCGGCGTGCTTTCTTGGAGCAGCAACTCGGGGTGCTGCGGAACAGAAGGGTGGCCCCATGAGCCCTGCCTTCCCCGATCCCCGCTGCACCCAGAGCCGGAGCACGGCACAGCGGGGAGTCAGGCTTGCGCTGGAAAAACCCTTCAACTGGCTCCAAAGTCTGGTTGTCCGGTTAGGGTGTAATGGTGTTTCAACTGCCAAGTTACTAATGCACGGCCCAGGTGAACTGGTGGTAATAGCTATTTCTGCTGTCCCGCTCCTTCCCTCTCCATCCCAGAAAGTACTGCTACTTCCAGCTCTGCCGATACAGTGCTGACTGCACCCATGTATAAAAATCGTTTGTGACCAGCTATGCAGTGTAACTGCTAGCATGGCTGTGGCTGAGGAAGACGCATGTATTTGGACTTCAGGAAGGTTCTTGAGCACCGAGCTGTGTGTTACGCTTTCGCCATGGTGAGTACGAGAATAAGTGGTGGGTGAGGTGTGCCTAGAGCCCATCTTCCCACCCCGCGGACTCACAGGGCAGAGCCAGCATGGCAGGTAGGGCACGCTGCTTCTGTGCTGGAATGTGGTCTCCTTTTATTAACCACCTCTTATTTTTCAAAACATACTGCAGGGTGTTTACCAGGCCATAAAAAAATACACTGAGAGGAGTTATCATATATAATTGCAGCAGGCAGAATGAAAACAGTCATCTTTGTGAAGCTGGTGAGAGCGTATTTAGAGGGACGTGAGTTGCTTTGGGTTTTGATGTTGTGATGTTTACACGTTGCCTTACAAAACTTGAGCTCCTAGTGTGAATGAGTGAAAATTCAGCTCTCAGAGGAATGTCTTCAAACAGGGGCTTGTAAGTCAAGAGTTGCAAACTCAAGATACCTGTGGTACTCAGACCCCCGTCACTCTGTTCATAGTCTCAGACTGCGCCAGGGGAAGTTCAGACTAGAAACGAGGAGGCATTTCTTCACAGAAAGGGTCGTTAGGCATTGGAATGGGCTGCCCAGGGAGGTGGTGGAGTCACCATCCCTGGAGGTGTTCAAGAAAAGACTGGACGTGGCACTTAGTGCCATGGTCTAGTTGACGTGGTGGTGTTAGGGCAAAGGTTGGACTCGATGATCCCAGAGGGCCCTTCCGACCAAACTGATTCTGTGACTCTGATTCTGCGTGGCTCTGGGCAGAGTAACACAGGCCTCCCCCCCTGTCATTTGCTCAGCAAACAGAGAAGCCACCAGTGGAAAAGGTGGCCGTCACTGTTCCCACATTGGCATGTGGGCAGTGGGTGTGCTCCCAGTGACTGCCTGCCTACACCTGGGGCCGTGAGCTCTTACAGCTACCCACATGGGCCGGGACGAGGGAATTCGGAAGGCACTCTCTTGATTTGTGTCCCCCAGACTCCTCCTGTCCTTGATGAGGGCTGTATTAAGGAAAACAGGGCCGTTTATCAGGCCTCAGGTGTCACTTGTCAGCCAAGCAATTGTTTTTTTCCAAATATTCCTGGGAGAGCAACACATAATGTACGGCAAAGGAGGCTGTATTGTTTTCCTTTAACAAGGCAACTATTAATTGTAAAGGAGGTGTTAATCAAAGGAGATTCATACCTCCTGGCAAACTAATCCACCCTGTAATCTTTTGCTTTTGGTTATATGGTTTAATGTCTTCGCATGGTAGAGCATTAGCTGTACCAACACATTCACGTTGCAAATCGGTTTGGTCAGTTCTAGATCTGCTGTGTGGGCACTTGAGATCACAGCTGACACGAGGGACTGCTCCTCCAGGTATCGTCCTGGGAATTGCTCCTCCATGCATCAGAAATCGGGCTTTTCTCTTACCTGGGTAAGGAACAAAAGAGGAGCTGATAGAAGTCGCTCATTGCTGTTAGCCGTGAAGCAGCCGTGACCTTGTTTGTTTGGAGCTAGTTTTCGGATGAAGAACACATTGACATTTGTTTCCCCTCCTTTTAGATTGATGGGTGGAAGCAGTCCTTGGGATTTGGCTATTTTCAAAACAAAATATTTGACCTGAAAGGTAATATTTATAGCAGGCAGCTAATAGAAAACACGCTTGTCCTCTCTCTGTGTCTCTTGTGTATGCGTGTGTGCGCACTCCGGGTTCCCTCCCGGGCCTGACCTCTGCCGCACGCATTGCGGCTTCATTGACTTCACCTTCTATTCCCTTCTCCTGATAAATGAATCACTGGAAGCAGCGAGGCTCGGTATGCGGAGAAGCAGGGTGCAGGAAGTTCATGGCAGTCCCGTGCCATTCTGACCCTCTGCAAATGTCCCCTCCCGCCGGAGTGATGGATGGCGTGGGGCTTCTGCCTCAGTCACTTGTGAACTCCGAAGGTCACCCGAGAGAGCGTGTTCTCCCTTCAGAAAGAGACCCCGGAGGGATGTTGATTTAGTGACATCTAGCAAGGACTGACCCTGTCAGTCAGCGCAGTAATGTTGGAGCGGGGAGTGGTGTTAGCGGTGGGTCACTGGGTCTAAAGCAGGAGGAAAAGATAGCCGGGCTCCATAAAAGCCCTCCTCCGGGTCGCTGACTGGATCTGGCAGGTGGGAAGGGGCTATTTTGGATGAGGTATCTGGCTGGAGGAGCAACTGCGGTCCCAGCTCTCTTGCAGCAGCAAGTGCTTTGCATTGAAGTGAGGACCGGGTGAGGCCCTCTCATTTGCTTGCAAACAGGCGCTCTCCCTTTTTTTCCCTCGAGGAAAAAAATATCTTATCAGCGGGACAGTAGGGGCTCTAGGGAGCTTAAAAGTGCCCGTGTAATTAGAAATGGTGCCTGCAGTTTTTTTTAGGCTCCAGTTTCCTGTGAAGTTTGGATTTGAAGAAATCTAATTTTCTCATGTTTGGCCCCCTCTGCCTGTCAATAAATCCGTTATTGTTCAGGGAGGATTTGCTGTGACAGGGGGTGGCTCAGTGGGGTTCAAGGTCGGCACAGAACAGGCAGTGAGGTGCCTACGCCATTAAAATGGATACGGAGGGGTGGAAACAAAGCAGTTGCGAAGGCGGCGTTTGGAGTGAGGCGGGAAGAACCTGGGCTGAACCGAGTACAATTCTGATCTCCCTTCTCAGCCCCTACCCGAGAGGCCGTGCCGGTGGGCCTGCCATCCAGGCATTGGCCATACCGTGGTCAGGCCGTAGCTGTGGGCTTACTGCGTGTTTGAAAACACACACCGTTTTTTCCAGCCAAAACTGCTGATACGCCAAACAGCAGTGGCTTCACAGCAGTCCTAAAGCTGGAGACTCAACGCGAAAATCCAGCGTTCCTCAAACATCACGAAGTTCCAGTTTTCAGTTCAGCCACTACAGGTTCGGAAATAGAGATCATATTCTAAGCAAGTTGGAATTTGAGTGAATTTAAGCTGAGTATTTACTAAAGCTCTATTTAGACTGGGCCGTGATGAGGCTGGATTGCAGAGCTACAGGCTGCGATCAACACTCAGCAGGAGGTTATTTAGATTAAATACCAACTGTCTTGGAATGGTGGGAAAAGTTTCAGACAGAAGTTTTATTTACTGTTTTCTTGGACAAAGTTGTGGGCTTGCAGTAATATTTCAGGAATTCTTCTGGACAGATAGTTTTCCTCCTTGAAGAAGTGTTCTTTTTGCATTGCAGTGTTCTTGAATTCAGCTACTCCCTTACATATACTCTGATGAATACGGTTGATATCCAATTTGCTCCCCTCCTTTATCTCCTTACCCTAAGACTGTAATCATCCTTTTGCTTTCTTTCAGTCTGCATTTTTTTTTTGCCAAGAGAAAAACAAGACAAGGGAGAACTTTTGGTTGGGGGGAGGAGGGGGGAAGGAAGCAAGCTTCGCAATTTTCTCATTTTTCTTGAGATTTTTTTCTCCCTTTTCCCTCTTTTCCATTTTTCATGTTGACCTTCCTTCTCACCTTTCCTTTTCCTGTGTCCTGTCTAAAGGGTGGGCTTGCACCTCCCTTCTCATCTACTCTTTTATTTTTGAAAATAAGAATGATGACTTACTGTTCCCCCCCCTCCCCCCACCCATTTATCTACTTGTCCACACCTGTTTCTTCCACTCTGGTTTCCTTCAAGTTTTAGCGCATATCTTCTCTTGTTCTGCCTTTCGCTTTTCATTTCTCCTCTGTGATTATGCTGGATCCCCTGGTCCCCCTCTCCTCCTTTCAGAGCTGCCTGCTCTGGGCTTGCTTCCTCCTGCCCAGCTCTGACAAAGGATTTTGCAGCTTGGCCGAGCAGCCCCTGCTGCTGTTGCGATGCCACAGATGCGCTCCTGCCTTTCCGTTTCTCCCAGCACAGCGGCATTCGGTTTGAGTGCTAATGTGATTTGCATCGTTTTATTTTGGGGTCAGCCCCTGCGATAACTAAGGCATGTAGGAAGCACCGTTAATGACTCTCTTGCAGTGCTAGGCTTGAACTGCATAAACCAGGGTCCACTGACTTACTTTCAGAATGAGTGCGCAGTGTATAAAAATCACAGAGAGGAAAAATGATACTCATGCAGTTAATGGCCCTGTAAACAGAATGAGTGATTCCGTAAACAAATGTGGCAAGCACCTCCCTAAAATTAAGAAAAATGCATGTTTCCTGTAATACTGCTTCATGCTTGTACGGGGTCTCTTGTCTATTTCTGGCTCCATAAAGTGAGCAATACAAAGTACTGGAAATTATAGTTCGACTACTAAAGGTCTCCAGCCTTTCTCACGTGGGCAAGTGAGTGAGATTTCCTGTTTCTCATTGTCATCTAGCTACCATGACAGAGGTGTTCTGTACAACTGTGAACTTTATCTGCAAGTTTTTCTTTTTTCTTTTCTTTTTTTAAAGGCATTCTCAATTTCCGCAAAGTTTTCCTGAAATTAGTTTTACTAATTGGTATATTTCTTTTGCCTCAGTTACTTTTCTTTGTCTATATTGGAGCTTGGAGTTTGCAGGTGAGACCGTGCCTACGAAAACAGTCAATGGAGCTACGCAGCCCTTGTCACACGGGGCTGTGAAATAAATCACCGCACAAAGGCCCTTGGCCGTAATGGGCTAAAAGCAGCTGCTCTCCAAAAGCCACAGGCACAGGCATGCACTGTAGGTCAGCAGGGAACTGCTTGGAAGGTGGAGGTCTTGCAGGCACAAGCTAATCAAAGAGTCAAATTCTGGAACAAAACAAACCGACCCCATGGCCAGTGCTTAGCGGATGGATAGGAGGGAGGTACAAAGTCTGAAAACTTTTTCTGTAGAGGCACAGTCTGAAGGCTGATGTGTGGAGCGTGGTATTGCTCAGGGTAAGCTGAGGAAGGCCCGGTGATCTCTCTCAATTGCCCAGCCAACCCTACGCATCCTCGTGTGAGTGGTGCAGGACAGGCTTGGCAGCTGGCATCTGCTCACCATGTTAGAAGAAGGAAGCAACGCAGACTTTGTAGCATACAGATACTTTTCATTAATAATTTCAACAAAATTCAACAATAGAAAAATAATAAAATTTGTTAAAACTGAAAATACTGAAAGTCTTTGATCAGAATCTACTCAAGCTCAAACCGAAACTATCTTGTTTGATTTTCCAGTGTTGCAGTGAAACCAAATACTCATTAAATCACTGTCACACTATTTAACATATTCATGTCTTCTAAGTAGTCTAAAAAAGTTTTTGTTTCCAGCAAAATAATTTCACCAAAGTCACATTTATCATCTGAGCTTTGCTAAGTAGGTTAATCAAATTGTAATTTAATATCTGAACCACAAACACAGTGTCAATTGTGCAAAGCTCTCTGGTTACACTCTCAGGTCTTACATCCTAGTCACTCCTCTTCCATCCTGCACAGCACAGAAAGGCTGTAATACTTCAAAAGCTTATAGCTCTTAACCAGAAACCATAGGTGAACCATCTCGAGACACATAGCACACTTTTAAATAGTGTCTCCTGCAGACCCTTGTAGTGCTTAAACGCAGACTATTTCTTACAGCACCTGCCTCATACGAGGTTTTTGGGAGGGTCCCATACATACGCAGTTTCATCTTTGTATCCTGACGACGAAGAAACTGGAAATACCCTTGCTATTTAGTTTAACAAGATGTCAACAGACATTGGAAAATTAAGATGGTTAAAAGGGAAAAAACATGAGCAAAAAAAGCTTCACAGGTCCTCAGCTCGTGCAGCACTCCGGTATTGCAAGCGGGAGAAGTGCAAAGTAGATGGCAGTGAGCTTCTTGTGAGTTGTTTTCTGCAGGGTAGAGAGAGACTGATCCTTGGCTGGTGGGCAATAACTTACACAGCTGCTTCTTTCCAAGGTGCGTCCGTCCTTGCAGAAGCTGTGACCAAAATGGCAAACCGTCTCAGACGGGGCTGATGATTTAGGAGTGATGCCTGGTGTTGGTCAAGCAGTAGCCACCATGGGAGGCTGGTGTGTAAGCAGTTGAGCCCACATTTGTGGGAGGTCCCAGTTACTGCACTGCTGTTTGAAAATGTTTAAATAAAGTTTTAAAGGAGCTTGGGATTTAGGGCCAGGGTCTGTGAGCACTACTCTGCATGCCGCATCAAAATTGCCCATGAGGAAGGCCACGTTAGGAAGTGTGCTTTTCTACTGCTGTAACATCTCTACTTCCCAGAGAATTCAGCATAAAACTATAATTAATATGGTTACTAAAACAGACAAGCAGCCTCTCTAAATTCAAGCACACAGCTCACTTGTTAAAAGGACTGCACATCAGCAATAAAAAAATAAATTCCTGTACAATAAATGCCATTTTCTCTTTTGCTAATCTAAAGAGAAACATTCTTGTTCTTCCATCTAAATAAGGCAACTGTAGTTACCTTCCTATTTAGGATTTCATCAGTACGTCACACAGTTTATTTTCCAAAATCTAATAAAACGGATGGGAAAAATTCTTTGAAACTCGTTAAAATGAACCCTAATACATATAATTTAAAATGTGGTTTCTGTGCTTCTACAAGCTGTTTGCATGCTATGCTAGACTGCTGGTTTAGGATCTCTTAGATGAGGAAAGAGTGATGAATAGCAAAGCTGCAGCTTTCCCCAGCGCAGGGGTGACTGCCGGAGCAGAGATTTCTACCAACACAGAATTCTTGCGAAGGCATAAGGCTGCTATTTATTGTGGTAGCTTCTAAGCCTAAATAATAACTCTGCAAATTGAATGTAGAGGTCTCAAATAGCTGCCTCATACCGGTTCCCAGGAGGATATTTCAAATCTCAGCTGAAAACAAAACTCCAAAGTTTTCTTTTCCATGGGTTTCTGCAACTAATGCATTCAGATTGTGTCTGTGTCCTCTCTTACGAATTTGGTCCTAGGTTCTGTCTGTGAACAAATGGCAAAATTGCAATCGGGGAAAAATAGTTTTAACTTGGCTTTGTATTGAAACCATGGATTTTATTTTAAGTTATGAGATTTCAAGGCAAGGTCATGAATTAATGCAAATTTTTTAAGCTATCGACGATTTCACAGCACACACAAAAATCACACAAAGGCGATTGATAGCTTATCACTTGCAGCGTTGTCAGGAAAGTTTTATGTGGGCCTGAAATTGTTTCATGCACTCACAGTAGCTCTGAACAGCACAGCCTCCAACATTAAGTAAGAAGATATACATTTCTCTGTCACTGTTAATTTGATACGGAGTTGTGATAGATTTATGAAAGAAGCTACATGTAAGAAGGACTATTTATTTCTATATGAGATACAGCAGGAAATGTATGAGAAATGCTGTGGGGTAAACACGCTTTGGAAAAAAGTATGAGTTCAATGTATTACGCATGTAAAGCATTATTTTCTTCCTTTTTTCCCCCCCCCTCTAGATTAATACGTTGTGTTTAGATGACAGGGGGAATATAAGTAAGGCTCTAGTTCTGCAAACGTTCAATAGGATTGTCCATGGCAGCAAAGCTAAGTGTACTCATTTGTCAGATAGGCAATTTAGAGAGATAGTAGGATTCATAACCGAGTGTTTTGTTTGCTTGCTTGCTCATAAATGGTTTATTTGGGGTTGATCTTAGGTTGGCTGTGTGCAGAGGGCACCAAGCCATGTTCTGAGGCAAACCCGCTTTGTTACATTTGGAAAAACTGGTTTGGATTATGATTTTCTCTCAAATTATTAACAGGCACAAATGGTGTTTGATTTAACTTGGTTTTTATTTCTATAATGATCAATGATAGGGTAATGTCTGAATTAGCTTGGAAATCAGACAACTGTTTTTATTTGACCCGTTTTCTACATTTGGATGAGTTTCCTTTTCCTGCATATAAATATCCATAAAAACATGTTGAAAATTTCAGGTCTCACCTAGTTATTCACTTTGTTGTGGCTACTGCTATCTTTATGAGTTTGATTCTACAAACACTTACGCACCAACGTTCCACTTGATGGCCTGTTAACACATATTGTACAAATAAAAACCCCTCCGTTTCATCTAATTTTAATGTAATATTCTCCTCGAAGAATCACAGAAATAAGAGATAGAAAGGTCAACTTGTGCAAACTTTTCAGTTTGTGTGACTGTTCCCCAATTCCTGACTCTCATCTGATGTTTCTTTTTGATTATTTTTATTGCTAACCAGTTGTCTGTTACTTAATAGATGGCCAGATACCACGCATTATTTAGGTGGAAGGCTTTTGTTGCCCCCAAAGCTCGAGCAGTTACTCATGTTATTATTATCCACAGAACATTGTTTTTCCTATGGAAAGCGTGGTAGCTATGCTGTTTATAAGCTGGCTACTAAGAAGGCGTAAAACCCCATACGGTTCTGACTGTTCCTCTATACATGGAAAGTACAAAATAATTTAAGAACTGTGTTTCTCTTTTTTACTCAGGCGATGTTCCGAGTAAGATTTCAGCAGAATTGCTTTTGTGATGCAGCAAAAAAAAAAACAACCTTGTCCAAGGACTCCGCTGTTAGTCCTCCCTCTGTGTCTTTCTCTCTTTTTTACGTCTTGCAAACAGACATCACCGTTACCCAGATTAACCTCTTCTGAGTTTTGCTTTTTCCCTCCCCTGTATTTGGATCAGGCTTCTCTCTGGGTGGGGCGGAAAGTGAACTCTCCTAACATACAGTACAAATTAGGTCTTTTTAAGAACGAAGACTTCTCTTAAGAATAGCTGTATTTTATTTCTGACAAAAGAAGGGAAAACACAAGTGCACACAGTAAATCAAGAAGTCAAATGTGTGTAATGTGATGCCAAGTGTAAACATGTATGGACTTTACAAGGCTTGCCGACACTAGATACTCTGATTTGCTTTCATTTGAAAAAGTGCTTTTGAGTTTTCACAGTAGTGCTTGCAAGAGGCAGTCAAAATCGCAAAGTGAGTAAGAGCAGGTCTGTACAACAGCTCGTGTTGAATCGAAATGTTTTCGATTTTTTATGGACACAGTATTCTCTGCTCAGAGTAGCTGATATAAATTTGGTAGATCTAGCTTCATATCCAGTGGGGCTTTTTGGCCTGGCTTTTTGGCAGGAAGTTTTTTAAGTGAATACTATAAAAAGTTGCTAAAGAGTCAAAATATAGTCCCTCACATGCTAACAAAACTGTTTGATTTCAAGGGAAGTTAAGCACCTAACCACCTCAGGATATCGGCCCTAAAGACCACCTGAATACTCTTCCAGCACTGAAGGGCCTGAATACCTTTCTGTGCTCACTGGAGGAGAAACAGAGTGCAGAAGTTAGCGATTTAATAAATAAAGATGTTGTCTTCACTGCTATTCTATCAGGCTGCTGCTGAAACAAATCATGGTATTATTCCCTCTGTGCAGAAGTAGCTGCTGTAAAACTGTAAATTTTCAGGCTGCCTAACATTCGTATTGAATGGTTCAAGCTGTGTTAATTATATATCTGTAAGTGCTCTGGGACTGAATATTGGTTGGGTAGATCCCGGAGGTCTGCCAAGGAATTTTTCACATAATTTTAATGTTAACAGTATTTTTGTAGCTGGGTATTTATTTTAAACATATCAGAAGGGTTTCTAAGCACTAAAAAAAATAATTGTGTTTGCAGTTAATGCGCGGGACTTCTGTTCTTCAGCCTTACCTCTAATTACACCCTGTGACTGTGAGAAAGGATGTTTCATTTTTGCTTGTTCATGCTTTAAAGCAGTTACCAGATTGCTTTGATACTGTTGTGGGGAGGGAAATATAATGAATTTAGCCCTTTATGTTTCATCTGAAGATGGTGAGGCGTGTGATGGTCCTTATTTCTGGTAAAGAGGGAGATACCGATCAAAATGCAGTTACAAAAGTTTCTGTGCTGAGAGACAGCTTGCCCCACCGTGGATGCTCTGAGCCTCTGATGTCTGGGCACGCAGGGAAAGTGAAAGATCAGGGAGATGTTACATCACCTTTCTTCCTCCCCTCCCTCCTCTTCCTCACTTGAGGGTGGGTGAGGGCTGGTTCAGCCTACCATGAGAGCTACAGTAGGCATAGTACTGGTCCAGCCTGAGCCCCTTGGCACTTCTGAAAACTTGGTCACCAGGAGCCAACTGGAAGAGGGGATGACTTGCAGCTCTGGAGAAGGATGGTGCCCAAGGAGCTGCGCTGGTAGTTCAGGATCGCCGTGCTAAACCGATGCCCCTAATGCTGGGGGTTCCCAACATAGGTCTGTAGGTAGAAATGACAGCAGGATGCTGGGTTCACCCACCTGGGAGACATCCCATGGCAGGCAAACTCCCACCTGGCCCGCTCTGGACACCTGAATCAAATGTAGTACTAGCCAAGTCCCCAGCCCTAAAAATGTCTAGGCGGGGACAGTGTGACTAATTCCCTCCTCATAACCGCCCCTCGGCACAACTGTTTCAGTAGGTTGTGGTTGCTCCTCAGGAAGGAGTGAGGGGAAGGGGTGGGATGGTGTGCTGCCACCTGCCCTGCCTCTGCCACCAGACCTGAGGGACACCTTCTGAAGAAGGATCTAGAAAAGCCTAGTTGGATTCATACAGTGATTCTCTTTCCCCCTCCTCCTCCCCTCAAGGTTTTTCCATGTAAAAACCCAGAGAACTGGCTCCTAAAAGTCACTTGGATGAATATAAACTTTTGAAAGTGTCACGTAGCCCTTGGAATAATTCCAAATAAACCCTGGCTTATTTGGAAAAATTGCTCCTTGAAAGAAATGGACAAACACTGGTCTCGATCCAAAGTCATGAAATCAACAGGGAGACTCTCATTACAGAGGGCTTTGGATCTGGCCCATTGGTGGCTATGACCAGAACGATGGTCTGTTACAATAAATTGTTTTTAGATTCCTGTTTTACAGATGCCTGCAAAGTTTTGGTGAGCGGAGAAAGGAAAGAACAACCTTCAGCTGCCTTCCAGTGAAATCTTCTCTTTTTTTCAAACTCTTTGAAACTATGATTTATGGACTGTCGACTTATTCTACTTTGAATGCAGCGCACTTTCGTCTCTCTTTTTACAAAGATTAGAGATAGATGTAACCATTTAGAATGAAGAGTGAATTAGCGGTGCCAAGGACTTCTAATGCTTTTCATTTTCTTTTCTTAGTTTTCCTTAACTATTCAGTTTGTTGGATTACCTGAATCCATAGGTCATCCCAGGTAGTTTAAATATCACCGACACACAAGAAGAGAGACAGAGAACAGCAGGAACTGAAAGAAAAATTCAAAGTTTGTCCTAATTAATATGTTATATGTTGAATTCTTCAAGGTGCTTTTGCAGAACAGAAGCATGAAACTGCTTATTTGTTAGTATCATATGATTTGCATCCAGTTTTTTTATCATTTGGGTTTGGGTTTTTTTTACTTAGAACAGTGGATGCAGAGTGCACTTGCTGTGTCAGAAAACCACAGGCTTCACTAGAAGAGAGTTGCTAAATGCAATGAAGAGCAAAGCATTGGTCTAGAGGTTGGAGACAGGAGTTTATTATGAGTTAGGCTATCAAGACAGAATTTTTTACCTTCAGAAAAGCCAAGAAAAAAAATTTAAATCAGTGCAGAGAATATGAGGTATTTAGATTATCACTTGTAGTCTAAGGGATGAGCCGGTAAGTCAGGCTCTAAGGTCATGAAGTTGGCTTAAAAATCACAGGTTATGAAAGTAATATTTTGAGTTCTTTAATTAGCCCTCTGGGTTTGGTGCTCATAGATTTCGGTTTCGGGCTTTTCTTTGTCATCAAGACTAGACACTTAATTTCTTTCTCTCATGGAGGCTGAGATTCATACAAAATCACATGATTTTTTAATGCAAGGCTTTAAAAAGAAACCTATCTTGTAAGACACTCAGTAGAATCCTTAAAAGCTCATGGCACTGGTCTTGCATAAAATACAAGCTGATGGTAGATAAGCAGGGTCTCCAAAGTGGCTCTAATAAATACATTCTGTTCCTCACCTCATCTGATAGATGCCCTCTTAAGATCCTTAAATATTGGGCTCACAAACTCTTAAGGAGCACCTGCTACCCGTAACTGTACAGAACAGTCTCTGTCTCCCCGGCCAGGTTGGCAGCTGAGAAAGGAGAAAACAGGGCAAGAGGGTGCAAAGTGGGCTCTGTCTGTCTCTCTAATTAGCATCTCTAATTAGTTGTCTTTTCCCAGAAGCCATGGAGATGGTGGAGGGGTGATGGTAAAAATAGGTTTTCCTGTTGATAAGTCTGGAAATTTGAATAGAGACTGAAATTTTTCAGGTCATCCAGAAGAATGGGCAGTAGTGCATCTGAGAAATTGGTGCTCTGGCAGAGAAGCAGCACAGTGGGTTTCATTGACCGGCCTGCTAGCATTGAAAGTGTGGCTGTGTGGTGTTTAAGTGTTTCAGAGAGATGACTCAAATTCCACTCTTCTGTGAGGCTCACAGTGAAGACAGTCGTGTTGTGGAAACAGGAGCAGATTTACAAGTAAGCGCTACAGGCTTACCTCTTGGTCCACACTTTGGGACTTGTGTGATAGCAGAATCCCAGATATTGCTCTTTCTGGAGGAGGTAAGAAGGCAGAAGAGATAAGGTCATCCATATTTCTGCCCTTCATTTTGAAAAGGGATGACTGTTTCAAGTAGAGAAGAGTTATAGCTGGGCTGGAGGCAGCTGGCATAGGATGAGGAGTCCCGAGTGAAGGAGACTTGGCAGTCCAGAGGAAGAGACACAGAGGTGATCTGAACAGCTGGGCCATGCCCTCCCTTGTCCGTCAGTTTTTGTGGCGGGAGCAGAGCAACAGCACAGCGCTGTGCAGAGGGGACATACTAATTCCTGATTTTGCTCATCAGTACAGCATACCAGCTACTTTTTCTGAGTACATGAGACTGAGGAAATAAGGAGAAGGTGTGGCACCGTGGTGGGGACTGATGTCTGGGAGGTAAAAGGCCTCTTAGTCCGCTTTGACCAAGAAAATCCATACTTGGCCATGCAAGTTACTTCCTGTGGTTTGAAGAAGTGGTTGAACCAATGTGCATTGGTTTGGTTTGGTTTGGTTTGATTGGTTTTTGGGGGGTGTTTACACTTTTGAGAAGGTCTTTTTAATGCTGAATGCCCAGAATCTTCATGCTGTCATATGCAAAAGCTGATGTGGTTTCTTGAATACTCTGCACTCCTGCAAATACAAGATTATTTGCTTTCAGCGTTTTGAGTGGAACACTGGTATGTATATATATGTGTAGATGTGTTCACTTACAGTAAATGTGGAAATAGGGGAGACCTGAGAAAGATAAACGAAGAGTCAACGTGAATCTCGGAGGAGATAAGTGGTGAAAATGGGTAAACAGAAGACTCCACTTCTGTGGGAAAACATGGAGGAACAAAACCACAAACAGGAGAGGAAACAGCCAAATCTAAACAATGAATTGCAGCAGCAAGCTGCAGCAAATGTGATTTTAAAGAACAGAGCGTTCATGACAGACATGCGTCACTGCAGAAGATCAAGTATGTGAGCACTGCTTTCTGCCTTCTCCTTCCCCAGTACCTCCATGGAAAGCTCAGCCTCTCCTGTCCACCCTGTTTGTTCGGTAGTGGACTTCATACAGCTGATTCAGTTCTCATTAAACTGATTTACTGGGCTCGCTGGCTCTGCTCAGCTTCAGTTTATTCCTACTTTGTTTAAAATTCGGGAAGTGCTGGGGGAGGGGACAGGACACTAATGGCTGTTCTCGTGCAAGTGGAGTGGTAGCTGATTTATTGCAAAGGTTATAAAGGAAAAGTATTAAGTGTGTTCCATTCTGCTTGGCAAAGCCATCCTGCACAATGTCCAACAAAACCCTGAGAGCACTGGTTTGTACCAAAAAAAAAAAAAGAAAAAAAAAAAAACACCACAGGGAGGAGGGTATGCGTGTGTATGGAGGGGGGACGCTCCACCAAAGATGTGCTCTTCTTCTTTTGAGCATTAATTAAGACTGTAAATCACAGGCAACATGAAACAACTGTATTCGACAGAACGTGGACAGTTCTGGAGTTCTGCTGTGCTTGCGCGATCAGTTCGAATACCTACACTGAAACGCTAATGGGAGAGCAAACTTCAAAGAGAAATTTTGGCATGAAGAAGTGGTCTGCAGAACCATTTCGTGGATAAAGTTGTAAAATAGACTCCTCCGTGCAAACTGGGAAGGGAGCTGGAATGAAAGTTTGAAAGGTTTATAGGAACTCGGGCTTCTTTTCCTTTCATGCACAAAGTCAGTCCCACCTTAATTTGGTCTCATCTTGAAATAGGCTTGTGTATTTGTGCTTTGAATAAAAGAGGGGAGAGGAGGATGACAGCAAAAAAAATTTGTACTTGGATAATGAAAAGCTCAGTTAATAGTCTTTAAAATTAATTTTCCTTTTCTAATAAATAGTTGAAGGAGCTCTTTTGTCACATCATAAGTAATGGTGGGTCACATTCCCAGGTTTATAGAATTTAAAGCCTAAATTTGTTACGATCAGGTAGTTTTATCTTCAGCAGAACAGCAGTTAGAAATTCACCCAGTAATTCCTGTGGCGATGTCATGTCCTAAATGAATGTGCTAAAGCTTGTTTTTAGGAAGCCATCTCATCTTGATTTAAAGGCATTAAGTAATGCAGAACATCCCCCCCCACACACTTTCAGGTTGTTCACTTTGTTATTATTTATTTAAAATAAAACTTAATCTTTAAAATTCTACTTTATTTCTCCATGATTTCATCTAGTTTCAGCTTCTTGCTATTGTGTCTGTTCTGGGCTGCAGTGGACCTGCTCTAGTGTAGCTGAGATGATTTTCACCCATTGTAGAATATGGTCCATTTGTTCCTCATTTTACTTTGGTGTAAAGCTACTGGACCCAAGTAACATGTTGATGAAAAATGATCTGGCCTTAATAGTTAATTCACAAGCAACTTACTTCCCAGCACAACATATTTACGTAATTATAAGAGGACTTCTGTCCCGCTGCTTATCCAGGATTCCACAAAGCATTTTTGGTTTGCCAAGTGTGGTTTGAGATGTAATTCGTAACGTGGGGGATTCCAGAATGGCTGATTGTAGAATATGATATTGTAATAGAGATGTTCTCTTTAGATATGCAAGATGTTAAAAAAAAAAAATAATTAAAGAATAACTTTGAAAAAAATCTGGACTGACTTATATTTAGTATATAGGAATCAGGAGCAGCAATAGTCCCCAGGCTTGACATAAAGCTGCTTCTTCCACTGACCTTATTGATTTTATGCAGTCCAAGGATAGCCGTCTGATGTCATGATGCTACTCTGAAGACTATTCAGTAATATAGATACATTATTTCTATATTTAAATGTAGTATAAACGTTTATGCTATAAGCAGGGAAAAGGAATTTGTTCTATTACAGGAATGTGCATGCTAGAGGGTTTATGGAATGAGAATTCGAGTGTCTTAAACCACAGGTAGGGTTCGGAGTAATTGGACTTGTTGTAACTTGCAGAAAGAGCCAATTTATCTGTATGCTACTTATGTTGTCAAGGAAAGTACTTGATGTAAAGCACAGTGTGTCCACTGCTTTGCGACTGTACTGATACTTCAGAACAGTACCTCTCCTTTCCTTAATGATGGAAAAAACACATTAACGGACCTTCTGTTACATTTAAGACAGCATCTTTTTTCTTAATTAGGAACCAGGATTAGCATGCGGTACCTTTCAGGGGTGCTCCGATGGTCTTGAACAAGAATAAATGCATGCTGTTTGCCAAAAAGGGTTGAACCATGGCATAGTCGTGTGTTTGAAAAGGCTTACGCTTGCCTGTAAGGCTTACGCTTGCATGTCCAGATGTAAATAGTTTAAAGGGTGCAGAGTCTTGAACCGTACCTATGTGGGAAGAAAACCAGTCTTGTCAAGAAGGCTGAGATAACGGTAGGCACCTCTGTTATTTTCCCACTGTTCTCCCTCTACCAAAAAAGGAAACACAGCATAAATGAACACTGTATTAATAATTTTTTTTTAAAAAAAAAGGTATTTCGGTGTCATTACAGAAGTTCATACAAAAGGCACGTTCTCGGCTCGCCTCACTCGGTGCATTGCCACTGATTTTCGTGGACCTGAACCAGTGTTTCTGACACCCAGCCAGAGCGGCTGCATTCAGCTGCCAAGGCCATCACGTGCAGCCACCGTGCAAAAGCATACTTTCGTTATTCAGTTGTCTTTCTGGCAATGCTGTGGCTAGTTTAGATTGGCTGTGGCTGAATATATGGTTGCAGGAAAAACAAGCCTGAAAACTTCTGATCTGAAATGATTGGCAGATGCAAAGGATCTATCCTAGGCTCTTTAAAACAAGCATACTGTAACCTTGGTTCCCTAGTTGCTCATGTGAATTCTTGGGTCATCCAGGAAGGACACCTATCCATAGCCCAGGGATTTCTGTCCATTCATGGATACTTTATATGTACAGGAAGCAGGCAGACATTCTGAATGAGAGCTGATAAAGGGAAGCAAGAACCAAGGCAAGTGCTGGATTTTCCATTTCTTGTTGACTTCAGATCAAGATCCAGTGCATTCTTGGGAAATACATTCCATGCGCATGGAATTACTAGCCAAGTGAGAAACACGGGCTAGGGCTATGTAAATGAATGGGCTTTCTGCCCATGCTGGCTGAATCTGTGATAGCAGAACAGCTGAGCAAACGCCCTTCAACAGCTTTTGTTACCAATGTGGTTACTGTTCCACACTGATCTTCTATCTGTCTGTACACACAGGTAAGCATGCTTTCGGTCTCATCTTGTGGCAAGCGTATTGACTTGGAAGAAAGAACATCCAAACTGAATTTCATGGTCTCCCTTTGTCTCCAGTGATTCTGGGCAGGGAGCTGGGGTGCCGTATTTTTCACCCAGCTTCACATGCCTGAATTTGAATCGGTTCTCTCAGAGCTCCCTTTACTGTCCGTGGAGAAGACCAGCCAACATTTACAACACATTTAGCAATCTCTTTCAGATATCTGCAACGGAGAAATTTGCGTTTAGTCAGATGAAACCAACACTTAGCACCAGTCTTTAAAATGCATTAAGATGTCCGATGATGCAGAGGGACACACACTGGACATATCGAAAGATGGTGGAGGTCACTCTAAGCTGTTCTCTGTTCCCCGAGAACAGTCAGTCTCTGAGCCTCTGGCTTAATGATGCTAGCTACTGGGCATAGGAGCCCTAGGTACTGGAAATCTGTACTGCTGGGGACAGTTGCCCAGGGATCATTGCTGGTAGGTCACTTGGATGCAGCCCTGTTGTAGAGGCTAAAGGATGCTGGTATGGTGGATGTCGGCCCTTCTGGGCGAGGAGTCTGCAGTGCCATGGCGTGGTTGCAGCCGTGGCTGTAGTCTGCGTGTCCCTATTCCTTGTTTATGAAATCATGGCCATAGCGTTTCCTGCCTTGGAGTTGTTTATGAGCGTAAGTTAAAGCTTATGGAAGAGCGCCCGGCCAGGGTAGTTTACAGCAGGAGCAGTTCCTTGATCCATTTTGCACACAGCTGCACAAATGGCTTGTGTCTTTATCATTGGGGAAGGCTGGGGGTGGTGGAATGTGTCTGCAGGTAGAAAGAGAATGCTTTAAACCAGCATTGCTGCCAGAAACTTGTTCTTCAAATGACCCCCTGTCGACTTCACCTGCCAGTCCATGGTCGTTTGCATAGTTCAGTCTATTGGCTTCAGGGAGCCCCCGGAACAAAGGCTTTCCTTAAAAAACTCAGCCCTTACTCAGATAAAACTCCCACTCGTGCCCCAGGGAGTTTTGCATGACGAAGGATTACGGGATGGTGTCTCAGCTTTGCAGCCTGTACTGCTTGCAGCCGCTTTTGAATTTTGTGGATGAGTAAGACCAAGACCGTGCCCATTTAGAGGGAAACTTGGTTTCCGCTTGCTCCCGCTCAGTTTGCTGGAAACTTTTTAAACCATCCTCTCGGTAGGTTAGAGGGGGGGCTTGTGAGGAACCTACAGGTGAAGAGGAAGGGCACCCTGCAGACGGAGGTGCCTTGGGTGAATGTGGGGCAGGAGAGGGCGTTGAAGATCTTGGCAGCAAGCGGTGACTTTTGTGTTTCCTAAGTTGTCCGTACTCCCACCTGGGGTTTCGGAGGTGAAGAGTTACTCAGCCCTGGCAGGACTGCTGTTAAGCCCGAGCTCAGCCCCTGAGTCTGCTCAGTGCTTGGGGATCCCGAGATGCTTTTTCTCCCCCTCCTTTCCTGGTGTGACAGGTATGCTGCATCATGTCTTGAGTTTCTCTGATTCTGCAATTACTCATTGGTACTTTGTGTGGGCAGATGTTACAATACCTTCCTCCTCAGCATGTCCTGCAGTTTCTGTTTCCGCGGATGAAGCAGTAAAGCACTCACTTCAGGGCCAGAGAATTGGGCCTCATTTCGTCAGCTGGAAGGTGACTAGTTAAAATCTAACTAGCAGTCTCACACCCAGTGCCTGACAGGAACAGTCTTTGAAGACTATTAAGAAAATAAAAATTCCCTGCTCTGTCATATAATGGAAATGAGTATACTTCAACAGTCATCCGCTCTAATCTGTTAGCCAGCCCTTAGCAGCTTAAAAAGCCTGTATTTAACCTATTTCCCTAATGGCAATTAAGAAATGTTTTCATTTCCCAGGGAGAGGATTGCCAATGAAATCCCCCCCTCTCCCCCCGCCCCAATCCCCATCCTGTAGCTCCGCTCTCTCCCTCCTCTTCCCCACACCCCAGCCCCTTCTTCCTTAGCCCAAGGCATCCAAAGCATTCCCCCTGTGTTTGGGTAGCATGCAGTGAGGAAGAAATGATTAAGCAGCTGAATGTTTGAAATCCAGCTAAATGCACCGATTATTATCTGCTTAGGGCTTTCTTATCTCGAACTGTGTGGTGCTTAATGGCAGGTCAGGCCCATTGTTTTCAGCTCAAAGGTATTAATGAAGGAATCAGGGCAGCAGGCTGATGTCATAGGTGGCTGAAAGGTGACTTGTTCCACTGATTTCCCTTACTCCACCCCTTCGCAAGTCCTTTCCAACTAGTTCAGGAGAAGGGTTAGTATTTTTAGAGTGGAAGGGGGGGAAAAAAAAAAACCCATAAAGGCAGCCAGGTTGTATTTGTGTGTCTGGTAAAAGGATTGCAGAGGCTTCTAAATATCCTGCTTAAAAGATGCACTGTCTTAGCTTCTGCTCTACTTTCTCACTTCATAAAGACTCTGAACTGCTGGCGTGGGTCTCGGTGTGAAAGCGGTCCTTGTTCACACCTGCCCTGGGCACTGGCCAGCAGCCTACACTTTTATGGTCTGACCTATATCCAAGGTGAGGTTTCCACTTTGTGTTTTCCTTGCGGAGAAAGAGCTGTGAGTAAGGAGCTCCCACCAAGGGTTACTTCTTGAGGTGGACGTAGCCACAGAGATGATGTACAACTGAAAGGTGTGCTTATGTAGTCAAGTATCAGTTGTACTTTTCGTCACTCTTCCGTGTTTAATTGCCTTTTTTTTCCCCTGTTTTTTAAATGTACGTAGTTACTAGAAGCAAAGTGATGTATGTTGTGTGAAGAGAGACTCGTCTGTCCGGGTTGGGATATTGTGAGTGTATTCAGTTTTCTATTACACTGCAGGAACAGGAAAATAGGTGAAGATTCAGAGTAGATTAGATTTCATTGCCATTGTTTGTATTTTAATCATACGCTGTTATTTCTGTAATTCTTTTTGTGACAGATTGAATCTGACATTCCCTTGTTTTTTATCATAGACTTGAAAAACGTGCTGCTTTCTTTGACTTAAAGCTTAAGAATTAATAGTGGCACTCTACACTGTAGAAATTGGCATCACACTGCCTACAAAAACGGTAAACACAAATAAAATTTTATCAACCTTTTTTTTTTTTTAAGGACCAAGCTAAGAATTTGAAGAAAGATGTCCTACCAGAAACTGACTTGTGGCGCTTTTGTGATTTATGGAATAATAAAAGAAAAACAGCCTTTAAGCAGTGGTGTCATAAGGTAGCAGGCAAAGAGTTCTTGTGTGCATACATAGCCAAGCAGGTCTCAGACAAGAATAAAAAATAATGCTTCCCGCCCCCCCCATTTTAATGAGACAGTCTTTTTGTGTAAATATGTAATTTTATCAGAGTCTTTGTGACTGCAGTTAAAATTAATGTCTTTGCTGGCATGTGATTAGTAAGTTAGGATTTCTGTCTTACCTAAATGAATGAGTGAAGAGTTTACTCCTTTTTCTTATTTTTGATCAGTTTTATTTATTTTTCTCCATTTCAGTTTAGTTTTGGTCTGGTGAACTACACGTAGTAGCTTTCACCGCTCACTGGAGTATTTTGTGCCTGTTGAAGGAGCTGTCTAAATACTCCCCTAGCAAAGGCCAGACCTCAGAAGAGAAAGCAGAGGCAGAAAGAGAGTGGCCCTGAATATCCATGCATGCATCAAAGCCAGCTCCTGTCCTGATGAATGAGATTTGCTTAACAGCAAATCATCAAACACGGAAATGTTCCCTTCAAATTTATTTTTTTTTTCCCTGGGAAAAAATGAGAACTGTATACCACTAGATTTCTTTTTTTTTTCCTTTCGACTTACTTGCTCATGGTTGGCTTTTTGCCATTGGAAATGAAATCAGCTGACGTACTGAAGGAAAAACTGGAGAACTTTTAAAAAATGTGAGTTGAGGTGCACCAAAAGGATTGAGTGAACTGACCTGCACTTCCAGGCCCGTCCCCCCTCCCCGGTTCTGTATGTTCAGCAGTAAAAACCTATTGAAATGTGAGATTACCAAACTGAAGCAATCAGTCTGAAATGATTAAGGAAGATGACTGTTCTTTTCTTCAGATGACCAAAAGTCATCTTGTTCAGAGTTCCTTATCTTCGAGCTATTTCACAACTGTTTCTGTCTTTCCAAGTTTGTATTTCCTCTTAAAATCCGAGAGTGCTTTACCTTGTATGTAGAAACTATCACCAGTAGTTATAAGAAGTGGGGTCTGTCTTTCCCCTAAAATTATGTTGAGATTTTTTTAAAGGAAAAAGTGTTTGTTTATTTCTTCAGTAATTTAGCAGATTATGTGTCAAGCCCAGGGTGAAATTTTGTTTGCTGAACTTATCTTAAAACCTCAGGAGGGGAGGAAGGTTCCGTTTAAAGGTCAGAGTGTTTCAGGATTTCAATTCAGTATATTTTTTACCTTTAAAGTTTTCCCTTACCCCACCCAGACCTCGAACCTTAGAAGCTTTTCAGATGTCTTACATATGTTCACCTTGTATTGAAATTTTTGAAACAACTCTACATTAAATCCCAGAATAGTTAAATATCAATGTACATATTACTATCATCCACTGTGCACTAACATCGCTCTGGGAAGAAATCTGGTGTTTGAGGTTAGGGGAGAATGCTGGAGCTGACAAAATTCAGATGCTAATGATAATTAATTTATGTAGTGGCAAAGATAGGTGCACTGCCAGGTGCTTTACAGGCAGATAAGATCTGGTTTCTGCTTCAGTGAGTTTACAATCTGAGGCCCTGGTTTTGCAAATGGTTATGCACATGAGTTATGCCACCAAGTGCAGTGACACTACTCATGCATGTAAAGTTACTCACCTGTAGTGAGCCTATCTGTGTACAGTTTCAACTACATTAGCTTTTCAATTGATTTTGCAGTGAGTCAGTAATTGTTTAGTGTGATAATTGAAGTTATTTAATAAGCTCTGCAAGTCAGAAGTTGAAAGAAAATGCAGGAGTCGCCTTTCCTTAAGGGAGCTGAAAACTTGAGATTTTTCTGGCAAGATTTTTAGGATGCAGACACTCTGTGTTAGATCTGGCACTTTCATGTCACACTGGCTTAAATTATGTCTATTTGCTTACAAATCACACAGGAGAAAAAAAAATCACCTGATAATTGGAAGGGAAAAGTGTTATTCCCCTTCCTCATTTGTCGTGATGCTGATCTTGGGGCGACATTAAGAGTGTTTCCAGTGAAATTACTTTCAAGTCTGGGAAAATTTAATCAGCAGAGGCCTTGGTAGCTGTAAATTTGTGGCAGCAGTCTCTAATTCATCTTGTAATTCTATGACAGCCTCTGAATTGCCCGTATTTGGCCAGGGATCACCTCAGTGGACAGTTAATGAAAGAGTAGAGGGGACTTGAAGGTCAGTCGCACCAAATTCTTTTTTCTTCCTGGATGTCTCTTTTTTTATTGCAAGCTATCTTTCTTTGTATAATTTATTAAACAAAGCCCTTTTTGGTTTTCTGCAAAGGAAAATCTATCCCTCTTTGTTTAGCTTCCTTCTTTCCTTGAAGCATTTATAAAATAGCCCCAAAAGTCTCAAAATAGATGTTTCTGTTGAAATTACTAGACAGAATTAACACTCTAGACAATTTATATTTCTTGTCTGAATGTGGTCATGAGAATAAACTGCAACAGATGCGGCAACCAGGTATGGTTTTGAGAGTTGAATTTATACATGTAATTTATAAATCTAATCTCAGACTTCAGTTAGTCTGAGGAGACTTTAGTTATTGGCTCAAGCTCAGAAAAAATTAATTAGAACTTCATAAAACCGGGAGACTCTAATCAAAATAGCACCAGAAAATGCATTTGGGTCTGCTGGAGTCAGACTAACCGGCAGGTAAACGGGAATAGCTTTGTTTATTGAAACGCTGTCGTAAATGGGTGCTGACTTAGCAAAACACAGGATTTTCTTGTGGCATGTATAGCAAAACAGCAATGTTAAAAATAAAATGGAGAAAATAAAAACAGAGAGAGAGGCATGGAGTAAAAATTATAATGGCCTTTTCTTCTTTTCTCTTTCTTGTTTAGGAAAGTAAGTGCCTGTTAACACTATTGTCTCTTTTTTGGGATCTTTTCTTCCTTTGGAGGACATCAGCCTTACCTCTTGTTTTACTTCACTCACACTCTCAGAGTATTTGTGTCTTAATTTTCTCTCTCTAGCCTATTGCTCCACCCTTTCTGCCTCCTTTTCCTATTGCTTTTTCTTTTTTTCCTCCTTCATTTTGACTTCCATTCCAAATGCAGTATCTTCCCACCTCAGAATTCTCTTCCCCTGTTCAGCCTGTGTCAGAAAAAAATTTGTAGGGCTCGCCATCATTTGACACTTCAAGAACAACTGTTTTGAGTGACCACTCTGGCTTCGGAGGAAAATGGAGTGTTGGTAGATTAACTAGTGATTTTTCAGCAGCTGAGCTCTTAGCATCCTTTCAGTCACAATGAGATCACTGCTGCATCCTCTCAGGTTGAATTCAAAATCCTTTGCAACTCTTGGGAAGCTTCGTTTACTATTAAATTAAACCTACAAAGTGGGGAGAAACAGGAAATACGAAAAGTGGGTAGAGAAGTCCACTTTCTGCCTGGTATACAAGGAAATTCTCCCTGTACTCGGCACTGGTGAGGCCGCACCTGGAGTGCTGTGTTCAGTTCTGGGCCCCTCACTACAAGAAGGACATTGAGGTGCTGGAGCGAGTCCAGAGAAGGGCAACGAAGGTGGTGAAGGGCCTGGAGCACAAGTCTGATGGGGAGCGGCTGAGGGAGCTGGGGGGGGTTTGGTCTGGAGAAGAGGAGGCTGAGGGGAGACCTGATCGCCCTCTACAACGACCTGAAAGGAGGGTGTAGCGAGGTGGGGGTCGGCCTCTTCTCCCAAGTAACGAGTGATAGGAGTAGAGGAAATGGAGGCTAAGGCTAGAAGCAGGAGGCATTTCTTCACAGAAAGGGTGGTTAGGCATTGGAATGGGCTGCCCAGGGAGGTGGTGGAGTCCCCATCCCTGGAGGTGTTTAAGAAAAGACTGGACGTGGCACTTAGTGCCATGGTCTAGTTGACATGGGGGTGTTAGGGCACAGGTTGGACTCGATGATCCTAGAGGTCTCTTCCGACCTCATCGATTCTGTGATTCTGTGTGGTTCTGTGAAAAATTAAAAAAAGATTTAGAGGTGAGTACATTTAATTTAAACTATCCATAAGAATCAGCTTCATTTTTATGGTTTTCATCTAGTCAAGGATGCCCTTACAGTAAATACAGTACAACGTGCTTTTCTATTTGTAAACTTAGGATTTCGTGTCACTTTTTAATAGGCTTCTGAAGCACACGTCCATTTGACTAGCTGTGATACAGCAGTGGTCGTTCCTAGCTGCAGGACCTGCTAAGTTAGCGTGCCCTAGCCATGCCCATCCTGGGTGGTGGGACATCTCTCATGGATGAGGGGACTGTGACCATTTGTCATTTACCAGCACCTGGGGATTTCCAGCTTCAGTGCTTTTGCAGATCACAAATGTGGTCTGGGAGGCAAGGTGATGCCTTCTAACTCGGTCGTGCTGTTGCGTCTGTGCAGACAAGAGAGAGTTTTGTCCAGATTGAACCCTTTCAAAATGATGCCAACACAATCCAAGTCAAGTCCTGTAGAACAAACATGGTCTTTGTTCTTGCACAAACTAGTGCGGGGAACAAGGTTAGCAACACCACGTTTCTACACGTGCTGAGTTTCCAATACTTGTACAAGGAGGCACTCTGAGAAGGTTGATTGGAAGTGATCAGGATTGTTTTGTATCTTGATTTTGTGTCTTTCTGTTTGAATCAGAATAAATGGTCGTATTTGAAATGCTGGAATTGGCAGTGGCTGCAGAGTAACAAAATTTCTTGAAGGAGGACATGAAAATCTTCTGTTTGTTTGTAGAAGGCTATTGTTATTTTAACCTAATAGGATGTCAAGCTTCAAAAAACATCATACCCTATGCATTTATAAAGTATTTTATTAATGGTGTAAAAAATCAAATAACAACCCGAGAAACTTCTCATTGTGAGAGGAGAAAAATATTAGTGCCTTTCCTGACAGGGTTTCGGTTCACGAGGGATTCCTCTATGGAACACTAATCAAGTCCATTCAGAAAGGCCTTAATTAATTTAATTAAAATCTGTCAGATTAAACTGATTAGCCTGACATCCAGCCTGGCAGGAGGAAGGAGGCCGGTACATGCGTTGTAACTGTGTTGAGGTGGGCTTGCCATCTGCAATCAGAGACGTATGGCCGCTGCAGTGATCAAAGCCGTCTTTCATTGTTGTTGGAATAAACGGTATGGCTCCCTCAGGCAAGTGATCCAGTTTCTTTTTGTTAGCAAATATTTTATACGTCCACAGCCTCGTCAGCTGAGGAGGGGACGGCAGGTACCTGGCTCTGCATGTGATTGAAGGGGAGCGCCGGGTGACCTTTCCTACCCTTCTGACAACGGGAATACAGATTAAACCTTTTTCATCCCTTCACCATCCTCTGTCTCAGCCGTTGGCCGTGACCACTGCTGTCTCTACAAAGGCCATGTTGACAGGGGTGGCTGCGCATGTTGATGGCGAGCGTGGGCATTACTGCAGCAGAGCCTCCCAAGGAACGGTGTGTCTGTGTAGGGCATCTCCCTTTCGAGGACTGAACCGAGGTGGGAGCTGAGAAACTGCACCCTCTGCTATCTGACTGTGCTCGTCTAAAATATGAGGAACTACCTCAACCACGTGGACTTCTTAATCCTACAGCTGCTAATAATGATGTGTGGTTTCTATGGCAAACATCAGGGCAGCCAATGCAATCTGTGTCTCTAGCCCTTTCCACTTCCCCTACCCCACGTATGTACTTACGGAGTATCTCTCATCTTCAAAGCTTTCTTTATAAACACTTTTATCCATTGTTACAGAGGGATGGATCCATCAAAAGGGTAATAGCTAGTAAATACTCAGGTTTTTAGGCCCCAATCCTGCAGGCGCTTAGGCATATGTTTTAGCTTTATGTACCATAATTCAGGCTTTGGTGGAACCGTTCACAGTGCGTGAAGTTAAGCATATGTGTAAGTTAGGAATTGCAAAGATTTTCCTGCTTGCTAGAAATCAAAAGGTAGATGAAAACAGTGACCCCA
Organism: Cariama cristata; assembly: GCF_000690535.1. NCBI lineage: Eukaryota > Metazoa > Chordata > Aves > Cariamiformes > Cariamidae > Cariama > Cariama cristata. Next base: position 33,977 of record NW_009617142.1, on the reverse strand, counting down.
GCTACAGAGGAACAGCAGTTCCTGAAGGAAGAGCAGCAGCTGACATGAAAGACTTGCCGACAGAAGACCTGCCAGTAACACGTGTTTGGTCTTTATTTGTGAGAAGGACCCTTCTCCTGGCAAAATGCTAATGGACCAGTTTCTCTGAGGGTGGAAGTCATCTTCCAGTTGCGTGGGCACACACATAGTGAAAGCACCTTTCTACAGTTCAGCAGTTACGTTTCCAATTTTAGTACTTGGGCTTGACCAATCTTTCTACCAGTGCAATGAGAAGAGATGCATTGTTGGAAGAAATAGAACACAAGTTTTGTCTGCAGGTATTTTTCCTGACTCGTAGCTTCCCAGTATTTTCTGGCCATGTCAGTTGAATTGATACTCATATCCTTGAAACAGCCAAGGTAGCTTTAGTTTGAACAGTGAGCCTGCAGTAAGAAGGGTATGTTTGGTCAGTTTAGGATCTTACCACTGGAGAAGCACACTTTATGGAATGATTCAGGGTCATAAGGGTAGGGCAGATGAATACATAAGAAAATAAGCAGCTAGCCAATATATTTGTCTTTTTTGAAACAAAGTAGTATTTTGCCTTCTCGGCTATCTAAGCCTAAACTTTGATGTGTAGACACATTTTCCCGTACCTGGCAAGAACTGCTTTGATCCTGACCTTGTATTACCTCCATGCTGGCCCAAGGATCCACCCCTGATGAGACCTTTTTGCAAGGGAATGTATTGCACAGTGTCTGCATGGTCTCTGTTGATGATAACTAAACTCTAGCAGTTTCTTCCTAGTGGTGTACCAGCGTCTGTCTTTTTTCCTTCTTGCTTTTACCATCGGGTCCCTTCCCTGGTATCTTCTCTATTTCTCCATTATTTTTGTCTTAAGATAATACAAAACTGAATTCTGTTGAACTGTACTCATTAAATTGGATCATAGAATCACAGAATGGTTTGGGTTGGAAGGGATCTTAAGGACCACCCAGTTCCAACCCCCCTGCCCTGGGCAGGGACACCTCCCACCAGACCAGGTTGCTCACAGCCCCATCCAACCTGGCCTTGACCACTTCGAGGGAGGGGGCAGCCACAGCTTCTCTGGGCAACCTCTGCCACTGCCTCACCACCCTCACTGGGAAGAATTTCTTCCTCCTATCTGATCTAAATCTCCCCTCTTCCAGTTTAAAGCCATTGTCCCTTGTCCTATCACTCCTTGCCCTTGTCAAAAGTCCCTCCCTTAGGTACTGGAAGGCTGCTCGGAGGTCTGCCCGGAGCCTTCTCTTCTCCGTGCTGAACAACCCCAACTCTCTCAGCCTGTCCTCACAGCAGAGGTGCTTCAGTCCTCAGATCATCTTCGTGGCCTCCTCTGGACTCGCTCCAACAGGTCCATGTCCTTCTTGTGCTGAGGACCCCAGAGCTGAAGGCAGTACTGCAGGGGGGTGTCACCAGAGCGGAGCAGAGGGACAGAATCCCCTCCCTTGATCTGCTGGTTGATTCTGCTTAAAATTTTATTTTATACTTAATCATCAGGTACCTAGCTTGAAAAACTTCAAGAGTCCAGTCATGTAACTGAGAGCAAGTGGTTGGTTCAACACATTACTATAATGGGTGTTTGTAGATAAAAATGTGCAACAAGAAGGAATTTTTAAAGAGATATTTATTAGTAGGATTTTATAAAATTTGTTTCTTCCCTTAAAACAACTGTACTAACTGTATGTACTACTTGAATCAAAGTGATTTTTATTTTTATTTCATCTTTTCCTAGCTAATATTTTTTAGGAAATAATACTGGACATTATTGATCTATTTTTTTCTTTTCTTCCTGGCTCCTAGGTCACAGTTTAGGCCCTAGTTCAGCAAAGTACTTAAGAAGAGGCTTATCTTTAAGCACATGTTCAAGTCTCAGCAGAGTAAATGAGAATTAAGCAAATACTTAAGTACTTTACTGAATAGGGATAGAATTAAGCACGTAGTTGAATGTTTTGCTGAATCAGGGCCTTAAAATTAAAAATTAATCTTATTTGTGCTGCAAAGATTGAAAAGCTAGGCACTAGATTTGGATCTTGAATTAATATAACCCAGGAACAGGGTAGCACCAACTGTCACAAGAAGAAGGGTGCATAGGTGTAAAAATGGGGTAAAGCTGGAGTTGTTAACGTCGTGGTTAGGACATAGGAGAGATGTGCATTCAGTTCCTAGTCTCTGTTAGACTAAATTACTGGAGATTGAGAATCCCTTGTGCTTCAGTCCTGGCGCTGGTGAGCCCTGGCATGCATAAAAAGCCCTGTAATGTTTAGCTGCTGTGCTAAGTCTAAAGTTGCAGGAGATGGGGCTTAATCTTTCTAAGCCTCGATACATAGCACTATTTGTCCGGTGAAGTGAAGGTAATGCCACTTCCCTTCTTTCACTTTGTGCCTGCCTTCTCTGTCTGATTGCAAACTCTTTGAGGTGGTGAGGCTTGCTTTCTACACGTTTATGTGCTGCTTGCACGATGCTCTTGCTTGTGGCTTCTAGATGGTTTTGTAATAAAAGTCCATAATAATAAATCTCCTGCTTTGGGCTTGACAAAATAATTTGTGTGACATGACAGAGTACCATTGCAGCTAGAGTTTTGTCAAGATTTAGGTTAATACAAAATAACGGCAGCACTAAGTAGTTTTCTGGCCAGCATGAGTAACTTGTGAGACTCCAGAAAAAAAGATTTGAAGAAGCATGGTGACTTTCTACTGTTTTTTAGGAAGACAGCTGCTGTTTTCAGCCTCTAGAGTTGAGCAGCTTACGGATGAATGTAGGGGAACATTTGCGTGGACTGGTTTTAGGGACGTTTGTTAAATCTGCAAACATCTAGTATGAGTTTTTAGTGCCTCTGATTTCCTTCTGAGCAGTTTTTGGTATCGGTAATAAACATTTGAGTTGTGCAAGTGAAGTATTTGACCACCATCGTTTCTACAGCCATGGAGCTTGTGCCAAAGGCTCAATGTGCATTGGTATGTTCTGTGTTGGAGCAGTCGGTGTTACCCTTCTGTGATGCTTAGAGAAGAGTGACCGACCCAAGTGCTTGTCTTAAACTAAACTTCATTTAAGGATCCCTTAACAAGTATGCACAGTGCGCGTAACACAATCTGTATGGGTGCTAGCTAATGTACCTGTGCTCCTTAAACAAATGCTATCAGCGTGGGATGAGTTGTCTTCTTTCTGCAGACAGGCGTAGTGCAGGTTGGAGACTAATGCTTTCTTCTCAGGAGTAGAAGACAGCGGGAGGGCTTTCACTGCCTGCTCAAACAGGGAAGGGAAGGAAGGCATCACGTTACTAGAGCTGCTATTTTCAAATAAAGACGGGAGGGATGAGGGTCTCTGAGTACGTCTTGAAGTTTGTAGGGTGGCTGACCTCAACTCAGCTGTTACTTTGATTTTTTAATTGACTGTTGTCCGAACAGGTGCTTGATGCAGTATAAAGCTTCTCAGGACAGTTGGCGTAACTTGGCTTTCACGCGTTGAGAAAGGGGAGAGAAATGGGCAAGACGATGCTTTACGCAGGAGGTTACTGTGTGGAGATACAAGGGGCAAGATAGTGCTGAAACTTTGAGCTTTCTGTGCAAGGCAAAAACGTAATAGATCAGGTGAGTCAAAACTGGATCTTGCTTATATGCTGGGGGCTTTGAAAACTTTGTGGAAATTGCTTGTCGTAAGGCATATGGGATAACAATCTTCTTGTCTGAACTTTTGCCAAGGCAAAAATTTACATTTTATATGTGGGAGAGGCCTGTCACCCAAGCGTAGTTCTTGCAGTGATGGCATTGCATGGTCAGCTTGATTAATTATCTTGGCTTATAAATGGGTTGAGTTAGTATCTTTAATGGGAACAGGTCCTGAACTGTTAGAAAAATGCTGGTTCTGGAGGAGTTGTAACTGTCTCTTTTCTTTTTTTTTCAAATGACAAACACAAATCCCTTCTATGCATTTGAAATAAGAAACATAGACTTTAGTTGAGCAGAAGCAAGTTATTCATTCCTACAGGTAGAAACCTAGAACTCGGCATGGAAGGCTTCAAAAGCACATCTAGAGCAAACCCAGTGTATTTTGTTTTTTCACAGTTACGGGCAAAGTAAGTTGTTATTTCTGGTTTTTGACCATGGCTAGTAGGAGATATATTAAGTACTTCAGAAATTGGCTCTTCTTGGTTGTTTTCTTCAGACTAACTTTTCCTCCCTTGATGAATTAAGTGACCTACCTCTACAAACAAACGAGATTGTTAGCTTTGAATAAAGTAATGGGTTTATAACTGTATAGCATCTACTGCTCACAATAGAAGCCTCTGTTCAGGACAGTTTAGAATTTGATGCATTTAAGGTATTTTTACTGACCAGATAAAAATTCTTTGTTAAAATATTGTGGGCATTCAACTCCCTCTTCATTTAGGTTATCCTTGCACTGGAGTAAGTACCTTTAATTCAGTGAGGTTCCCTGTGACTTAGAGCATTAAACATGTAACAAGAAACAAAATGGTTGAATTAAAAGATAACTCTCTTTTATTTTTGTGTTGCTTATTAACAGTGTACTTCATTTGATTTTGGTTGCACAAAAGCTCTGTCAATTAAGTTAACAGTAAATGTCACTTTCCAGTTAACATGTCATGAAAACCTCTAGAGTACATAATGATTATTATAAGAATCTTTTATTCACAAAATAAAATACATAGCTGTAAATCTGTTCTTATTTAGTCCTTTAAAGTGACTATCAAAGAACAAAACCTTAATTTGTAGCCTGAAGTTATTTTGTTAAAATAATTTTTTCTTGACAGGCTTATTCACACCTGAGGATGGTTTGATATGATAACTAAATTGATTTATAATGGAGAATGAAATAAAAGTGAAGATATTTTAAACAGATCAATGAAATATTGACAGGCCTGAAACCTAGATGATTTTGTTTCGTGAATTCTCCAGTCACTTTTTTCTTAGGCAGAAAAATCACACTTGGACCTTTCCCATGAATTATTCTATTAACTGCAGAAAGTTTAAGATTATAAATCAAAATTTTTGAAGTGAATTTGAAATTAGGAATCTGGAACAAGGGCCTGGTTTTGGACTCCATGTTTGTTAAACCAAAATGTATTAGCTATTTTCCTGGGGAATTCCTCTTTTAAGCATAGCAGAGTTACAAATATTTATCTCCTTAAATACCTTTTTGAGTTAAAGTAATGCAGTCTAAAATGACTTTATGAATACCAGTTTCAGGGGGGTTTTTTGTTGTTTTTTTTTTTTCCACTAACATCCATTTTATGGAGACTTTATGAATTCCAGTGCACCTTCCAAATATTGACAGTGCTGAATGGAAAGTTCAGACCAAATCCTGAACCTCCTGGTGTTGGTTCTACAGACTGTCTGGAGTCCAAAGGTTACGAACTGCTTGTAAACTATCTCCAGAATAAAAGCCTGTGTGCCAGGACATCAGCGCTGGTATTGTGTTCTCTATTCTTTTCCAAATTTGCAGTTTCTCCCCACCCTGCCCCCGTGGCTTCTCAATGGCCTGAATTGCTTCAGTCTGTTTAGTTCAGTCAGGCTATGCTAATCCCTGTCCACTGAAAGCCTGTCCTGAGACTTTTCAGAGATGTTAATTCGCTTAGGACTACAAAACTGGGGGGGGGGGGTGGGGTGTATGAAGAGTAGTTGGAAGTTGTCCACTCCTGAGGCACAGATGTTAAACCCCTGGATTCAGCAAGCTCTTTAAGTGGGTACACAGCTTCTAAATGGTATCGCGTTTAGCACAACTATTTTCTTTAACATTAAGCGCCGCGTAGAAATATGAGATAACTGATGTCATTTGTTAGCAGTAAAGGGTCTCTTGGCAGCATTTCTCCTCTGTTGGGTCTGGCAACATAAAGATTAAAATTTGCGTTCAAAATACTCTGTACAAGATTGACCCGGTAACTACTGAAGTCACCAGATGTCTGCCTGTGAATCCGAATATTAAGAGTTTGCTTTGCTAAGAGCTCTGCAAGATGCGCATGCTGAATCAAGTAAGACCATTTACGTCCTTAAACGTGAGGCAGTAACATACTACTCAGGCTACAGGTTTCCCAGAGTGGATGTGGACCTTTGTGGTGGGCACCTGGAGGAGACCCTTCAAGGCTGAGTTAGGTGCTGAGGCTCTCGGGGTGGCTGGGCGCACTGGGAGAGGAGGGTGCTGAGGAGAGGAGCCCCAGGGGCCAGCAGGCCCGGCTGGAAGGATCCCGAGTTCAGTTCAACAGGACGGTTGGTGTGCTTTTGCAAAGCAGAGGGTAGGACATAGTCCAGCCCCATCCTCCCCCAATAAACTGAATTGCCTGTCTGTGCTTTGGATATCCTTTGAGGGTCCGGGCTCGACCTCTCGGGCCAAAGTGCAAAATGGTAGCTTTCCTCAATGTTATAAAAAAATCTGCTTCTAAATGAACACTTCTGCCTAAAGCCCTTTTCCAAAGAAATACTTTTGCCAGAGAGAGACACAAGAAGCGATCACTTACAGCTTTCCACAGGCAAAGACCGTATTTATTTTCCTCCCAACTGAGGTAAATTTACCGCTGGTTTAGTTCATTAAGAAAACTGATTTCTCCTCATTGTGTAAACCTAACAAATAGTACTTACCTCCTTTGACTGGTTGTTTTTCAGACGTGAAATTCCGGTAAATGGATCTAATTAATATAAAATTAAAAAAAAAAACACTCATGTTTTCCCCTGCATCAGTGTGTGGGTTTTAGTTAGTAACAGAGTGTGTAGAATCAGTGGTTCATCAAAGTGATCAAAGGTCCAATGAAGGCAACTTATGTGAGTCCTTAACTCTGAACTGATCCTCAGCGATCAACTTAAACTTGTCACTTTATTCACCAGAAATAACTTTTTTTTTTTTTTTTAAATAGCTTTTACCAAAAGCATTTTTGTGTCAGAATTCTTTAATGTTATGGCGACATACGTCTCATGGGTACACTGTAAATACCTTTGGTAGCCAACAGTGGTCTCGATGATAAATCATTTTACAAGGCTTCGAATGTTCTTAACGCTTAGTGAGATAATCCCAAATTTAGTATGTTAAATATTTTCAAGAGACAGGCCTGCTGACTTTTAATCTGCAGGTCTGTTTTGTACAGCATGCAGTTTCCAGGTACTCGGTATCTCTTGTGCGGCGTAACCCGTATCGCCTACACGGCTATCTAATCTTGCGGCAGGTGAGAAGCTGTAATTTGTGGGGCGTCTTATCGAAATACCAGAAAACTGATGCAGAAAGAATGGCGATTAAGCCGTGTTTGGCCCGTACGGTCTTCATTCCGTTTTAAAAAATAGGCAGCAATGAATGAATAACCTTCGCTGCGGGTTGTGCGGCGTGAAGGCAAGCCCTGCGAAGGCTGGGCCAGCACCCGTTGCTCTCCGGGGGCCGAGCCTCCCCCTCTGCTCGCCAAGATCTGTTTGCCCAGTGATGCAAGAGTTTGCTAATTAAACAGTTCACAGCGGTGTTTGGGGCAGAACCTGTGGACATTTAACCAATTGAACAATTTATTGCTGTAATTGAAGGGGTTAGCTGGTGTTTATTAACTAGCCTTCCTGTCACGTTCGAATGGCTGGACTAACCCTTGGTCCCTGACTTGTTTTCAGGCGTCCCACCGGTGCGGTTGTCACTTCAAGGCCAGAACTTTACTTAGCCCCCTTTTGCAAATTCAGCAACATTATTGGGCTTTTTTTTTTTTCTTTGCAGGAGCAAGTGTTTTATTACAAATGAAGTCCTGTCCCTTTAGAGCAAAAAGGCGATTTTATCTTAGACAAAAAATAAATTGGGATAAATAGGAAATTTCAGGAACCCGCTTCTGGCTTGAAAGTGGATGTTAGGCTTTGTAATCTCAGCGTAGCGCTAGTTTATTTTCCTTTTATGACCATGGTCATCTCTGCCATCTCCATCGCCGTTAAAGTGGGTTGGGGGGCAGGATGAAGGCGGCCTTGCAGCGGCGTGCAGGAAGGCTCCCAGTCCAACCATTGAGGCACACGCGGTTTGGGACACAAATCTATTCAGGGGAACAATGAGTCCTGATGGTGATAACAGGCTGCTTCTCCCCCTTACCCATGAAAGCTTCTATAACTAGAACTAATTGGCCGTTCTTAAAGTGCAATTAGCAGGGATATTAATCTAGGCCTGACAGGTGTGAAAATGTGTTTCTTTGAGTCCCTTCAAAAGATACTCGATCTGGTCAACCCTAGGAGGAGCCTGAAGCAATTGTGTCTATAAACTTGGGAGGCTTTAGTTTGTTGGCATTGAACAACCCGCTTTTATTAATCGTGTTTGAGTTGGCTGACATGACATTAACTCAACAGAAATGGACGGGAGGAACTTCCCTAAATACTAACATAATACTTGGTATCACTTCCATCATCAGGAAAGGAAATGCTTGCTTCCGCCTTCATTTGGGGAAGGGGAAGAAAAGGGAAGACTTTTTAAAAATACGTATTTTAATCAGAAAGATAGGTCTGAATTATTTTGCATTAAGGATCATTCAGTGTTCCCCCTGCCCGGGTTCACTTCTACTGCAGTTTGATCATCTTCATTTGCAGTGTTCGCTACTTTTTTCAGTTAGATGTTCTTCATCCCACTAGGCACAGCACATAGTAGTGACTTTAAAAGGTGGTGCCACCAAGGCTGGCATTCTCATCAGCTGTGCAGGTATGAAATAGTACTAATGTAACAAACTGTGATAGAGTTTCAGGACTTGCGTAAGGAACTGGGGCTGCATACATCCCGACTAGTTCAGCTTCTTTATGACTGGTGTAAATGGGCACAGCTCAGTGGAGCTGCACTGATTTATACATGTCCGAAGATCCTGAATTCAACCAGCAGACTTATTGTGGGACGCCGAAAGGCTTCCAGCCAAATCTGCAGACGGCTGCTTGTGCTAGTGGGCTTCAGGCTTGGAACTGGATGAGGAGATCTGTATTTCCCGTTTTAATTAAAAGGGGTGTTCACAATATAAGACTAAAAGACAAAGCCTACCCCAAAGACATGCATCTGTTTTACGTAAAATAAATGCATTGTAAGAGTGAGAAATTGCTTGAAGATGGTCTTGATACTGAAAATAGTGTGTGTTCGTGGGCATGCACATGGATATATACCGCTCAAGTCAGGTAGAATTTTCTCCTAAGGTAGAAAAATCTGTTTTGTTTTGTTATACATGGTCTGCTCTGAAAAATGTATGCATAATGCTTCGCTAGTCCATCCTTCCCAGAAGTATCCGAATGTCTAGACCACAGTGATACTTCTTAGAAATATCTTAGAAGATTTCCTAGAAAAGTTGAGTCTAGAGGAGGTCTCCCTGGTCACTCAGCCCAGTCTCCTGATGAGAAAGGCAACTTCATTACAAAAGTCACTTTACTAATGAACAAGGCCTGGTTTACCAAGACTAGGATTTTTTGACCCACCGCTGTGATGGAAAAGCCCTTCTCAGACTAAAGAACTTCTGGCCTGAACTTGCTCAGGTCAGTTTTGTTCTTCTGTGAAAAATCTTCAACTGAGAAAGCTCAAGAAATAGCTCCTTGCTGTTTACTCCACAACGTATTTATAGAGCACAACCATATTCTTTCCCAACCTTGACAAAACCAGAAAGTGAGAAAGATCATGCTTGCGTTGCATAATGGAACAAGGTTCAGCGGCCTTCAAGAGTATGAGCAGTGATTGAGACAGCCTTAGAAACAGTGTAAGTATGTCCCTGGACTTAAATTTGTGTGCCTTTCTGAGCTGTAAGGCTTATTAACTTAACTGCTAATGCATCCATACCATTCTCGTGATGCAGTGATGCTCCTCACGACACCACACTCTTCCACGGTCAGGAGGCTTTGCAGCAGAGAATGCTGCATGGCGTAGATGTGCTTTTTTGCATCTTTTCTAAGAAAGGCTCTGCGTTTTCTAGCCTCTTGCCATCTACACTGATCTTGATTCAACATGGATGACCAGCATAGGAAATGACACGCACCTTCCAGAGCAATGGCAAGGTTTGTCAGTTCTTTGGAACCCGTTGCCCTTCTGTTGAGACATCTGAATTTTCCAGGTGATTTAGAGGTTTAGTATTCAGTTCCTGATTTAGGAGGGCAAGGCAGTCTTTGTCTTGATTACCGTAGATAGTGCAAAACATACAAGAGGAAGGAGGGTCTTGTGATTGAGATGAAGGATTTGTCCTGTGATTGAGGACGTGTGGGTTCAGCTCCTGTCCCTGCTGTCTGCTCTCAGTGAAACCTTGGGGAAGTCATTTGATCTCTTCCTCTTACGCAAAATCTTTGACTCTCTCTGTCTTTTCTATTGAACTGAGAGATTCTTGGCACTGGCTGTGGGTTTATATGCCCTCCCCACCATTGTTGTCCACTAATGCAAGCTGGACAGGCTGCCCTCTCACGTTTGGGGAGGAGGGTTCAGGTATGAGAGTTTCGGGGTCCGTTCTCAGAACAGAGAACGTGATCCCACACCCAAATCTGCTAACAGGACTCCTGCTCGTTTTTCCATCTCTGCCCTAATTCCCTCTCCCCACAACACCTCCTTTTCTCGCCTGTCCCTCCTGAACCACCCAGAAGTGGAGAGGAAGAGAGGGGCTAGCTTTCCCCCTCCCCACTGTGAAGCCAAAATACATTATCATCAGTCTCCTCTTAACCAGACGTGGGAACAAGATTACTCAAATGGATGTCGACTGAGTACAAGTTACGTGGTTTTGCAAGCTGCTGACTAAAACTATTGGAATCACCCGGAGCTAAATGGATTTGTTATAGCTGGAAATTGGAGAGCCTCTGGTGTTCACGCCATTGTTCATGGTGGAAGGGACAAGCTCGGCTGCTTCACCTCTTCACCCTTTTTATAGACAAAAAGGGTGCACAGTGAAGATGTTTGTTCACACTTACTTAACCTCAAATGGTTCGGACAGTTACTTTCTTCATACCTCAGTTATATTTTCATTCCTGTTCAGAGTTTTCATTAGCGAGTTGTTTTGCGGCTACCCAGAGTGAAGTTTAGTAATTGCATTGAGATGTTTCTCTCTTAGGAATCTAAGCTGTATTAATGCAGTAAAACCTGCTTTTGCTTAAGAGATATATGAGCAAAAAAAAATAATCAGCGATTAAAATAATGGCTAAGTAAGCACTGATGTGGTATTAATTGATAAAAAGCTGCAGCTCTTTGCTGTGTGGCTGGTAAGAAACAGGAGAATGAATAATAGCTACCAGTGTCCCAAGTTTGAAAAGTCAGAGGAAGTGGCAGCAAGAAAAGGCAAATGAAGATGGATGAAACCCCAGGAGGGTGAAGGGAGATGTCCTCCATGCTGGACGGGGCTGGGCGGCTGACTCCTGGGTCACCTCCGCTGTTGCTTTTCGGAGCAGTGTTTTGAAAGGGTGCTGTTGGGGAGAAGTTTTTCCTGGCTGCCACGGCCCCGCTCCGCTTGCGGATGCTGCCCGTGGGTCAGTGGGAGGTCACCGCCGGTTAACTCAACACCTCCAGCGAGGAGAAAGCTCCTGGGAATAAACTGCTTTACTATCACTGTCTAACTCACATCAAGAGAACTCACAGATGCTTAACTTGCCCCTTTGCTTTGTCCTGAAGTACATTTTCTGGGCATCGTTAGCACTGGCAGCTAATACCTCTCCCCTCGCTTGGTACAGCGGGTTCAGCGTCGGTTTCTGGAGCGTGGTGGCTGGGTTTTCTCCCGAGAAGTCCAACTCCGCGTGCTGTGGCCAGGGCCAGGCTGCCCTCCAGTGCCTCACCCACAGATGCTTAACTTGCCCCTTTGCTTTGTCCTGAAGTACATTTTCTGGGCATCGTTAGCACTGGCAGCTAATACCTCTCCCCTCGCTTGGTACAGCGGGTTCAGCGTCGGTTTCTGGAGCGTGGTGGCTGGGTTTTCTCCCGAGAAGTCCAACTCCGCGTGCTGTGGCCAGGGCCAGGCTGCCCTCCAGTGCCTCACCGGCACCTCGGCAAAGCTGCCAGGGACCGAGCGAGCCCCCGGGTTCTGCAGAGCATCCCACACACGCGTGGGTGCCCCCTGAGCACGTGTAGGTGCCCCTGGAGCATGCATGGATGCCCACAGAGCATACGTGGGTGCCCTCCGGGCCTGCCGTGGGTGTTGGGGCATGCCTCAGGGTCCCGTGGGACATAAACCAAGGCCAGCTCCCCACTGCCACGGCACACTTTGGGTCAGGGCCAAAGAGAAGAGGCGGCTCTTAGGCCTCTGCCTGGACTTGGGTGACATCAAGGGTGACATCAAGAGGGGATAGACTGAATGTGAAGGTGGACAGGGTTTGCTTAGAGGATGTAAAGTCTGAGTATGTTCAGCAAACTGCATCCAGTCCTGTAGCTCTGCAGATGCAGAGCTCCTGTAGCTCTCCAGCAGCAGAGCGGTTGCATTTAAATCATGGCGTTTTGAAAAAGATTAAAGATGCAAATAAATGGCACAAGTAGTGCAGGAGCTCATTTCTTACGTATACATAGAGGTACATGAGAAATCGGTGTCTTTTACATCGCTCCCACTTTTTTGCTTCTGACAGCAGTCAGAAAGCCCTGCTCGCAGGTGAGTCGGGGTGCAGGCGCTCCCCAGTTGTTGCTTCCCTGGGGTGTGAGAATTGGTGGGGCTTTCTCAAGCATCCACAGGGATTCTGGGCAAAAGTGTGGAAAAGGTAAAATGTTGAGGCAAGGGGATTGAACTCTGCAAAACCTCTGCAGGGTGCAGAGTGCTCTGTTCTTGTCCATAAAAGAATTTAGTAGGCATATATTTTATGTGTGTGGGTACATCAGTAGATGCGTAAAAATACGTATGTCTGTTTTCAATAAAAGTATTCCATGATCTAAACATCTTAAAAATCTTAGGGCTTTACATTTTCTCGAACAGGCTTGTTCAGGGAAACAAAAGAGAGTGCTTGACAAGATTATGGTGTTGCTTCTATACATTTCCTTTATTCTTGTGGCTAAAAGGAAATTACAATGTGTTGTTAAGTCAAAGTGTGGTCTGTGGAGCTGAACCAAAAAAACCTTTAAATGGACTAAAATTCCCCTTCTGATAAAAGGGAAGACTACACAGCAGAGAGACAGGATATCTTTAATTTAAATAGTGGGTTTAGGTATATTAATTTGAGTTCAAAGCATCTTTCAAAGGGTATGATGCCCACATTTTTAATTTTACCTAATATCGAGCATCTGGTGTGGACTGGTTTGTGGTGCTGAGAGCAAAAGGAAATACATTACTCATAGATGAAAGGAGTGAGGGGGAATCACTGTCCTGACTAAAAATAGCCTTTTTTCCACCAGTTAATATCAGCTGGAGGTTTGATTAAATAGTAATTGTCTAGAAAAAGACAATAATTGAGTGTGACTGTTTCCTTTCAGGGGCCAGGCCCAGGTGGTGAAAGTTAAGTATTGTCCTTCAGATAAGGTCCTGAAAGCAGTTTTCCTGGATGTCCACCGAGCCCTTCTGCAAAATGTCCTTTCTGGGTGCTGAGCTGCAGACAGACAAAATCCAGGCCTTTTCGCGGGGGCAGCAGCGGCTTTCGGGGATGTAGCGCCGAAGGATTTTATGACTGCATTGCAGCTACGAGCTGGCTCACCTCTCTGGCTGGAACTCTAACCCAGAGGCGCAGAGATCACAAGAGACAAATGTCTTGAATTAAGAAATGGGGTTGACATCTATAAAAGTCAGAGCATATCTAGTAGGCAACATGTGTAATAAGACTGTAACGTCATATCTAATAGGGCGACTGGAAAACTGTCTGAAAAAACACAGTTTCTGTTGAGATCTGCATGTTCAAAACCAAAATACCTCAGATTAACGCTTTCTGGGTTTCCCCCCCCCTTAATTTGTTTATCTGAATCCCTATGGTCTTTTCCTAAAAATCAGTCTGTCCTTTCCAGTATGAGGTTAGTGATGATACCGCTAACAACTTTGCCTAACTTTATTGGAGTCCATAGTGAAGACATGCATATTTCTGTGAGGTTAACAGTATTTGCCTCTAGATTTCTGTAAGGTTATTCTGCCGGAATGACCCTTTTATGCTTTGTAGCATTAACACTTATCGCTTGTCTGGGACTTTGCATATTATGACTATCTAAGCATTATTTAATTAACCTTTGCAAGTGTCCGGTGAGCCAGAGCGCTATGAGAGCGAGCCAGGCAGGAAATGTTTTTTCTGCCTTGTGAAAGTTTTCAAATCGCTGCTTATTCTGAGTGGAACGGATTCAAAACTTTGGGGAGTTCTTCATGGAGGAAAAGTGGAGGAGGAGAGAGCGTGAGAGACCAAACTGCTCTGCTGCAAAATAGCCTGAAGTTACGGAGTGCTCCCTGGGGAAGGGGAAAGCGATCGTTTCAGCTCTTTGTCCCGCTTGGTGAAGATTTGGGACTTGAGCCTTACGCCTCCACATGCTGAATTAGGACTGTAATGGCTGGGCTGGAGTTAGGCCAGCTTTGCTGGGTGGCCTGAGGACAAGTGCTTGGAGAGGCGGTCACGGTAGCCTGCTAGCAAGAGCAGCTCCCAAAAGTTTTGCTAGGCAAAGTGGGACCGTCTTTTCTCTTGCGCTTCAGGTAAGCGGGCTCATTGCAAGGTGAGGCTGAGCTCTCATCCAGCCAGAAATATCACTCACTTGAAAAGTAACATGCACGCTTTACTGAGAAGCCTGGGGTTTGGCCATTCAACATTTTCCAGGGGAAGCTGACCCCTTGGGTAGGTAAGGGTAATTGCTTCAAAGCCACAGCAGAAATTGATACCGTATTCAATTTGAGAACTCGGATGTCTTGATTCTGTGGTTTAAACCACTAGACCACACTCCTTCTGAAACAGGTAGGAATATTTGCATTTTTATATAAGGAAACTGAGGCACGGAGAGGGTACAAGGCATGCCAGAAGCCACGTAAGAAGCCCGTGGCAGAGCTAAGAACAGAACCCAGGTTTCCTGATACCAGCACCTGTGATTCAGCTACAGCACGCTGCGAGGGCAGGACAGGAAGGAACAAAGAGATAAAAATTGAATTTCTTCTGAAAGTGAAGACTCTTCTTGCTTCAGTTAGTGTTTTGCATTCTATTCAGAGCAACGGTAAAGTCAGATTCATTGCTGCATCCCTACAACCTAATTTTTCTTTTCTTTAACTTTTGGGTTTAACAATGAATATCGCTGTGGCACCTATCTCGGGAAACTGCTGTCCTGCTTCTACCAGAGATTGGTAGGCAAAAATCAGAGACTGCCCAGTGAGAATATAATCCTGGTCTGCAGGGGGCACAGAGATTTCTTCACCTCCAAAGTAACTGGAGCCTGAAACTCCTCCTTTAGGTACAGCACGGCGTGCTGAAAATTCACATGAACTTTAAAGAGGGGGAGAGCAGTCTTTAGGTGATGAGAAGGGTGACGAGTTTGCTTGTGGCAACTCTTAAGTATGTAGAAAATAGCTAGGAAATTTTAAGGGCTGTTAACCATTGAGTTCAGGAAAGCAGATATTTTCCCATCTTCCTTCATTGCAGATACAGTGCAAAACCAATATAATTCTGTCCACATTTATTAATGTGTTTTAATAGAAAAAAACGGGGTCAGTAAGTCCTCTGGAAAGAGGCTAAAATGAAGGAAGATTGAGAGTTCATCGCTTCCATATTTTGAGCCTGCGACTTCCAAAATCAAAGGCCTAGTAATCCTAATGGATTGACTTCCAAAATTCCTTGGATTTGTATTGCTGGACTTGTCTCTCTCCAGGGCTTAGCTGGATCCCTGCAGATAGATTTTCAGGTTTATATGCTGTAATTCCACTTAGTCCAGCTGTAAACTTGTGGTGGCTGAATTAATACATTTATTGGGGGGTGGGGGGCGGGGAGAAGAGGGAAAAAAAAGAGTATACCTACAAAACCCCTAGCTTGTGTATCAAATCCTGAGGGGGGGAAAACTGGGCATTTCAATTAGTTGGTTGTGTGGCCTGATTGAAGAACAGCCCCGTGGCTAACAAAGCCTTGTCTGTAGTATCAGCTTGCTCCTCATCCACCAGGACAAATAGAGTGGTTGGTCATTAACGGGCTAGCCATCGGGTAGGGGTTTTGTTCTTAAATGGGGGCTTTGTCTTATCCCTGCTGTTTAAGCCCTCTCCAAGCACTCCTCACCTGTCATATCTGTCATACATTTAATTCATCACGCTCTCTGGTCAAAAGCTACACTGATAGTATCAAAAGAAGAGGAGGGGGCTTCTTATAACTTTAGCGATCAAAGGAGATTACCAAGCAAATAAGATTTTAATGAAGACGGCAGGTTTGGAAAAGAGAATTTACGGCATTGCGAATCGCTAACACATAAAGGTTCGTTTTATCTGTATAGCATTTGAGAGTGGAATCCCAAACTATTACAGAAAGAAGGATGGGTACATGGGTTGGGTTTTGGCTTTAATTAAAAACACAGAGGGAGGAGATGTAGGAGGGGAAAAAAAGAGCTCTTTTATTTAACTTATAAAGGTCATATTTTTAATCTGTAAATACGACAAGTGTAGCAGACTGTGTTTAAACACATGTTTACTGCAATGATGACAAATACATCAAGCAATTTGCCACTGAACTGGTATTGTCAGGCCAATGTTATTTGACCTAAGTTTCAAAATATCAATCACAATACTGAAATAGACTTGCCCTTACTGTCACCACTCAAGAGGCAAAGCCGGCAGGCCGTTCCCAGTCGCAGGCGTGGACACTCGGATATTCCTGCGATCGTGCACGACGGAGGCCAGAGAGAATGGAAATGCACCTGTCGTGTTGGCGAGCGTTTTCCAGGGGAGCAGGGTACATCCAACACCTTCGCTTACAGGTTTGCACGGAAAAACGCATGCTGCCCTTGGTGCTTTGTCGTGGAATGTGAGCCTGCAGCACCCGCACCTTAATTCACAATTATTTTCTATTAAACCTGCAGTATTTCTGCAGAGGAATTATCCCATTTGGGACTGTCAGTCCAGACCATTTACTCCGTTTTCTGATAAAGTGGAGACAGCCGGTGGGGAATTACCTGTCGCAGTTCCTACCGCTGCTGATGTGCAGCAGTCAAGTACTGCACGGCCAGTTGTTCGGAGATTCAGTTGGCAGCAAAGATGCTCTTTTGGAAACATAAAGCAGTGCTTCAGGCACCGGCTGGCGTCCGTGTCCTGTTAGAGCCAAACCTGCCCTGTTCACAGCAGAACTAGGCAGGTTTATTTTTGCAGTTTTCCTTTGTGATGAAAAGAAAGTCTCTGCAATTGCTGAAGCCTTTGATAAAAGAAGGGGTAAGTTGTATTATTAGCACGGATGTTAACATCTTTACTTAAAAGACAGGGGGGAAGTGGCTGCCTGGCTTGCTTTTAAATTGAATTAAAAACGTGGGGTCCAGGAAGGAGATCACAAAAACATGTCTGAGCTTGTCAGCCTTTACGGGTTTAGGTGGAAAACTCCAGTTCTCACTTTCCGCTGAGTAATACTGAGAGCTCATTATTTGTGTGGTTTTCAACCTGGCTATGATATGAATGATTTATTTAAGAAGTGATAAACTACGGGCCTGCCCTTCGGCTCTGAGGAGGTCCCTACAGCTGAGGTGTTTTACATTCAGCGAGGAGATGGTCCTCAGCACCCTTCCGACGTTGAAGTTAATACCTTGTATTTTCAGTTGAGGGCCAGTATCCATCCCTTTAGTTGCTTTTCTGTAGCCCCCGGGATCTTCTGATATGCAAGGCACAATGAACTGGTTTTACTGAAAGAGAGATGAAAAATCACATGCTGTCATCTGGTGACGTGAATTTAGCTGAACCAAAGTCAGACTCAGATTTATTTGCAAGAGAAGACGGGATAAAGATATAGCCAGTACCAGTTCAGAAACTCTGCTTGAACCTTGCTTTGAGTAAGCGTGTCAACAAATAGCTTCTAAACTGATTTGCTTGAATCAATAACGATAAACCTCGTGTGTGAATAGGGCCTATATTTATCTGATAGTGTGATGAGACAGTACGGCAGAGGCAGCTGCAGCCGGGCTCTCCCAGTGCTCGCACCATTTGAGGGGCTGGGTGTTAGTGGCACTGGGAGCTGTTCTACATGGTTGGCATGTGTGCCAGACGCAAACATTTGCATTTACTGTTGGGTTAAGGACCTCCATGCTTTTATACAGCTGGAAACTTTTTTTTTTTCTTTCTCCCCCCCCGACCCGCCTGTAAGTTAAGGGGGGCAGAGAGGCAAACTCACAATATCATCTTTCCCTTCACAAATCAGAAACTCTGGGAAGGTGCATGGGTTACGTGAGGTATGGACCAACCATCTCGACTAATGTGTTCTGGTTATAGATCTTAAGAGGTATTTGCAGGACCAAAGTACTTATGTAAAGAACTGGTTTTTAACGTAAAGTCCACATGACAGCATATAAAAGTGAAATGACAGAGTAATTAACGGGTTATTGTGTCAAAACTAACCTTTCAAATAAGCTCCTAAAATACTCTGTGGTTGGAGGTTAACTTAAGGAATTTGTTTTTAAGCCACTTTCCCCAAGTTTAAATGTCTCCAGAAAACTTCAAAAACTACTTTTTTTTTTAGGAAAAGAGAGAAAGAAAAATAACATGCTTTTTTCTGCATTAAAGCAAATGCTTTTGAAATACATCACCCTATACCTGACCAGAATTAAACCAAAACCAAAACCAAAAATTTACCTTCAGAAACTAGGCAGCAGTTTTCTTGGACAGAACAAAAGCCACCGTGCCAACCTTTAGAAATACAACACATCCACTGCTCTTATAGCTCATATTTTACTCTCTGCATCAAAGCTTTTTTAGGGGGGGGCGTGGGGGAACAGAGAGTGAGAGAGCGCAAGAGTCAAGCTCTTCAGAGCCTGTAATGACGCGTGCCAAACACGTGGAAGGTAAATCCCCTAATTCAGTCGATTCTTTCAGCATTCCCTGGCGAGCGGCCAAGCGAAATATTTCTGCCGTCGAATGCGGCACTTTCTTAACAGGATGGCTCTCCGGCTTTAGCAGAGGGGGCTTCTATGGGGGAAAGCCAACATGTGTGTTCTCTTATCTATTTATTTATTTTATTAAAACGGGGCTTTATGGGCTGTGATTGGATTAACTTAGTGAACCCTGGAGGAAGAGGAAAAACAAATTGGGAAGCTGGTTTAGCACCCCCACCTTTTTGTCATCTTCTTTTGGGATTTCCTGGCTGGCTGCCACCTTGAGCCTGTTGAATGTTCTTTAGATCAATCAATTAAAAAGGCTTTAATATTTGGGTGATTGGAACGCAACATATGGGCTGCTGGTGCGGATGTCATGTGGTGCGTGGAGTTAATTGAAATGATTAATAGAGGTGTTAGTTTCTTCAGGACTAATTGAAGAAAGAATATAATTGGAAGCATGGGCTAACCATTATTGTTGACTTTTTTTAACATACTGTGTCCCTTAAACACTTTTACATGTTTATCGGGATGCAGATGGATTTTGTTTAGAATTCTTCGATGCAGTGATTTGCAAAATCTCATCTACTGTACAAAAGTCAAATCTAGTTTTATGCAAATTAATCTTAAAAAAATATTTCCATGGGTCTTTGTCTGTTTCAGTAACCAGTACAGACACTGAATTTCTGGTGCCTGTTTGTCTTTAGATCCTCGCTAGACTTAAATCAATTTACCCCGCCTCACTGTTACCTGTGGGGTTACAGCATCCCTCCTCAGCAACCGACCATGAGCTTCCGAAGGGCTGCGAGGGCTCTCTTCTGTCTGTACAGTGAGTTGTGATAATTTACGCTCTTCTGCTGTCCTAGCACACTGCAAAGGTGGCAGGTATTTCAGGAAAATAGCGTCTCAGTCATACTGCCCCACACTTTGTCAGCTTGACTGTATTTCAAAGGGATCCAGTTATCTATATGCAGGACTGCCAAAAGCCTGGCTTTGACAGTCAGAAAGAAATGTGAAGTGAGAGAAATTCAGAGGATTTAACTGAGATCAGATCTTTTGGCCTCTCCACCTTCTTTAGGAGTAATAAGTACTTTTTTCAGGAGTAGTAGCCTGTGAATTTTTACCAAAATTATTAAGCTATTGTGAAATATGAAATGAAAGCCATGAACTGGCTGCCGAGGACATCTGGCAGCAAGGAGAGGGTACAAAGGATGTGTCTCCAAAAGTCATCCTGCTGCACAGCATATAGATCTGGGATTAGTAATGGGGAAACTGAGAAAACATGACAGTCGCTCATCTGTAGCCAGCAAGCACGGGCTGGCCGCCTGAGCACCGTGCGAGGAAGAGCAGGGTCACGTCCCGCTTGCTGCTGGGCTGTGGTTACAAGTGCCGTAGCAAACTTTCAGCTGGGGATTTCTGAAGACTGAAGATCATGGCCTAAATAACTTGTGAGGAGTCCGCTGGAGGGCAAGGGGTTACCTAAGGGAGAAGAAAACCAGGCAAGATGGTGATGGAGTGTTGATCCAAAAGGTTGATCCAAAATCAGTTCGGATTTAGGACAGATAAGCTACATTTTGAAGCGTGGTATTTTCACACCACCCCTCTTTTTGCCTGCTTTTGGTAATAGAGGAAAAGCTTATGCATAATTTTATTGTTCTTGAAGAGAACTGTCTTTCTGGAAAGGACGTCTAGATTTTTCTCCATTGTTTTCCTTTGCCCATGTGGTGCAGCTTATGCATTTGTGCATCTTTTTCAGTAGTCAGAAAGTTTATCCTGCAGCCCAGAATAAACTGAACAGAGAAGTGATAGATAACTTTAGAGGGTGTTTGTTATTGGCTTAGAAGAAAAGAGTATAAGATGGTTTTAATATTTTCGAGCCTTCCCACACAGATTTCCAGTGATGCTTTGAAGGCAACTGTGCGTCTGCAAAGGCTTTGAGCCTCCCCGGAAGATGTGGCCTGTCTTGTGTACAGATCTGAGCGAGGCGTTTGTAGAAAGGAAGTGGCTGTCCTGTACTGGGGGCTGAGAGGAAGGGAAGACATGAGGTCTGATTGCGAGCTTCCCTTACTCCCTGTTTGCTGCCTGATTTGTGTGCACATTGTGATAATAATTTTAGATGAGGGGAATGCCTGGTGCAAATTAATCTTTAAAAAAAAATAGGTTATTGTTATTATTTGGTGCTGAGATTAGTCACTTAAAGATCTGGTTTTATTACAGCAAGCTACTGCAATTAGGTAGTCACTTGTTTATTTTTTTAATCTTAACAGTGATGAAAAATAGTAGCATCAGCATTTATGTTGTCTCCACTGCGCTTTAGGATTTAGTATACAGAAAGGAGCACTTTATGTAAACTTGTTGGAACAGGAGCGTTGTCTCTGTCCTTATCAAACCTTGCCATGTTGTAGTATAGTTAATGTGATTCTAGTATATTGGCCTGGGCCACTGAAAGAGGACTGGCATACCAAGGAAATAGGGTTTAAATCTATGCACGTGCTTTGTATGTGATTTGTGTGTGATGGTAATAGTGTCATTCTCATACAAAGGAGAATGTTCAATAACGCCCCCCTAAAATGAATCTCAGGAAACTGATCTCTAGGATAAGCAGGGCTGGTAGCATCACCTCCTGCTAAGGCAGACAGACCATTTGCATTAGGAGAGCCTACTTTTGGGTGCTCAGAAATCTCGCTCCGTTGTTTCTTACATTTTACTTACCTCGGGCTGTAGTTTTCCCCAAAGCCTATTCTGCTGTTTCCAAGAACTTGGCTATGTCAAAAATGGTGTTGCGAACATTAAGAGCATGATGACTTTTCTTTTGAAAAGTAATCTCCGCCATGACAGCCCCCATTTTTTGGAGCAGCGGTTTGAATGACAAGCTCAGTGGCCCAGGGAAGGACAGCATATGTGGCAGGGGAGGGTGGTGGCTGTTGTTGTCAGGGATGCTCCAATACTGTCCCTCTGCTGGGAACACTTCCCAGTTCCTGGAGCTGCACATGTGCTTTGCTTACTTCGTGTTTCTGTCGGAGCAAGACCAGGACACACACTAGTCCGGTCCCCACCTTCCTCCTTGACTCCCACGCCCGGGAGAATTGCTTTCGAGCTAGAAGCCAACCTAGACGTCTGGCAGAGCAGCCTGCCCAGGAGCTGTAGGAGGACATCACAGTTCGCTTCAACAAGTGACCGCTGTTGGCTCTAGAACTGAGTGCCTGAACTGAGAGCGGAAGAGTACATGTTCGGTGCATGCTTACTGCAAACCGTCCTGAGGCCAGAGAGCCATCAGAAGGAGCTGTTTCTGAAAGCCTGTGGACAAGAGCTGAACCTGGAGGGGATTATGAAGGAGGAGAGGCTGCGCCCAGAGATCAGGAGTGTCAGGGAGGAGAGAAACTGAGAGTAAGGTTGGTACAAGACCGAGGGATTTATCTTTATGGGTTATTGTAGACGAAGACAAGCGAGCTCGGTGTTAAAAGGGGGTGGGATGTAAGCCAGCTCTGATCCAAAAGCTGCCTGACTGCATTAGCACGGTGCTAAGCCCAAGCTAATATATCCGGCTTCTCACCAGGGCTTATTAGCTCGGGCTCAGTGCCATACTGACATAGTCACAGGACTTCCAGTTGGCTTGACACCATGTCTGCTCAACGTGTGAACTGAGCTCACCGCTACGTGCCTGCAAAGGAGCACAAGGAGATGCCGGGAGACTTGACCACACCACATTGTTGTTGGGGCTGTGGAGGCCAGGCCTGCTGCTAGTTGGCAGGAAGGGGCATGTGGGGATGGCGAGTGGGCCGTGTCTCCTTATATCGGGAGGGGAAAGAAGCGCCGTGTGGATGAAGAACCAGGAGGGACTGAAACTGGCTTGATGAGAAGACTTGGCACATGGAACCTGGGTGTGGGAGCGGAAAATGGGAGTGACTGGAAAGGGAAACTACAAGAAGGGTCAGGAGGAACAAGGTGAGGACTTGCTGGGCAAGGAAACCTATCAGAAGTCTGAGACAAGATCTGGAAGATGGGCTGAGATGGGAAGAGAAGAAAGGAGGAACAAACTCCACATCAAACCTGGCATGAAACGGAGATGCCTGAAAGCAGTCATTCCTCTGCTTCCAGCATGACACCTGGGGAAACCCACCAGCAAAAGTGTCCTGTCCCTTCCAGCGCTTGTGCTGACCTTGCCAAACCCAAGTGTATGGTTGCTCTGAGCAGGGTCTGCTAGCTTCTCTGCAGAGGTCTGCCCGTGGCACATCAGCAGATCCCAGCTCTGCTGGTGATCCGTGTGGGCGTCGGTGTGATGCCAGGTCATGGGATCTCTGCTTTTTCTATTTGCAGTTTCAAAAATCCGCAAAAAAACTGTTGGAGAACATTACTAAAATTGCAAACTCAAGTTCTCTGGAGTTTAGGTTGTTTGCCTAACCCCAATTTGATCCTCTTATACGTTATGATACAGTCTTTAATTACTCATTTAATTGCTGTTTTTTTCTACTGGTTACTTGCCTCATTGAGGCATCAGACAAGCTTGCTAGGGGAGATGAGTTGGGGTGGTGTGACAAAATGTTATCTTTAAGACACCTCTTCGCCCTATCTCATTCGCTGCAGCGTAAAGAAGGAAAACGGCCATGGTAGGAAGAAGCATTGCTCTTCTCGGGGCAGGTGAGCTCTGCCTTGAGGAACCAGGTATTACTTCTGCTCGTGGTTCTGAATCAGATTCCTGCCAGTTCACCTCAGCAAAACCTTTTGCGGGCAGTCATTAATGTTGACATCTTCCTGGGTGCCTGATGTGAAGCCCTGCAAAATACAGAGCCATCAGAGATGCCAGGAAGAGGAATGCTTTGAACATGGAATACGCCGTGCTGAGCAAATCGGCTGCTCTGCATCCCAAAATTAACGTACACTTTTGATGTTAATGTCATTGTGTCTCCATACCCCTTCTGCAGAGTGAGAATAGCACTAAGACCTTCATCAGCGTTTGGGGGAGGTATTGTGAAAATCAGACTAGTCATTATTTGATATTTGTGAGGCACTCGAGTGCTGCTGTGATGTGATGAGCAAAGTGGAAAAATACAAGATAGAATTGGTTTGTCTTCCATTTGAACAGTCTGTGGTGAAGGTAAGGGACTGAGCCTTTCAAGGAGAAAGAAAAAAGAAAAAATCTGGAAAAATTAATTTTTTTAGTCAGGACTCTTCTTTCTACCCACTGAATGAGGAAGCGATCTGGTGGAAAAAAAGATGGTGCATCGTATGCCAGGAGTGCAGAATGGAGTTTCTGTATGCAATTCTCCACCTGGCATCTCCCACCATTTGAAAGGGTGCCTGATTTTGCACCGTAATTGTCTCCGTTTACTGTCATTTTGGAGCGTTGGTCTCACTGCAAAGCCTGGCTTTTTATGTGAGGCTGTTGTTTTGCAAATCTGATGGCTTGCTGCAGGTTTTTACAGAACTTTGACTCAGCTTCAGGGAAGGAGGAATGAAGAAGCAGAAGAGTGAACTTCTGGGAGCTGAAACCCTCCTTTCCCTGTGTTTGAGCAATCTGTGCTCTTATGAAACCTTTTGAAATCTCATTTGCTGATGTCTTTCTGACCCCCAAAATTATTCTTGTGCAAATGTTGACACCCAGCAGAGATGAAATCATTGACTTAGGAAAACATATCTAGCTTATCAGAAACTGCAGGATTCCAACAATACACTAGCAACACCAGCCTTTCTCTTTTTCTTTCTTTTCTTTTTTTTTTTTTTTTTTAATTGTTTGTGGTTAGCTGCCAGATGGTATTGTGAATCAGGTTATACGTATCTGAGGGAGCAGAATGTTTTTTCAGTTCAATGTGGACCTGAATCCATGTCACGTACCAAACTGGTTTTATTTTCTGGTCTTCTCTTCTGCTCATGAATTTTCTGTGTGCTTATGATTTTGATATGTTTACTAATTTTATGTTGACAGTTTTAATTACACGCTCCCAGAGCGTATAAGCAGAACAAGAACTGAATATGTTTCCCAACTGAATTCAGGCTGTGTGTAAATGTTCTGTGTGGGTTGGACCCATAGCTCTCTGATATCAATGAACGTCAGAGTTTCTCCACTGAGCACCTGAAATCAGTTTGTCCTCCATTGTTGGTTTTTTGATGATTCTGGCACTAAATTTCTTTGATTTGATTGCTGAAGGAAGGTGATCTGAAAGGGGATGGACAAACCATCCAAAAAATTTTGAGGCTTTGGTCTCCTATATCATGCCATTAGACACCAGGCAGGGCAAAAGGAGCAATTACAATCCATTTATTCATGGAAGTCTGTAAAGCCAGAAGGTGCTCTTAAACTTGATTTTATGTCTTGGATTTTTAGGGTCACAAAGTAATTCCAAAAAGAAAAATGTGTTTCAGTGGAGTTTGCTGTGCAGAGGAGGGAGCTGCCCTCTAATAAACGAGTGAAAAAACAACGTAGTCTTGGTGGTCCAAAAGCGACAATCTTTGAGTTCTGCTGTTCAGACGTGAGATTTGTGTTTTAAATTAAAGGCGTGGCTGAATGTTCATTATCCCTATGATAAAAGCAGTAAAAATAGGTGCAAAATGGCTCTTGTGCAATGTTGTAATTTACCTTTATTTTAAACTGGTTTACACATCTTAATATGTTATGACAATCAGAATTATCGAGCCACCAGGCGGAGAGGAGTTTGTTTTGTTAATTGCTCTTGTTAAGCCTAATTACAGAATGGGGTGGAGTGGATGCGAGGGGAGGGAGGAATCTGCTAGCAAGAGGAAATTCTAAAATCCTCGGCTCTGTTCCAGGCAGTGCGTGTTGGGGAGCGAGAGCGCAGGTGCGGTGTGCGTGTGCGAGCGTGCGTGTGTGTGTGTGTGTGTGTAAGGGTGTGAGAGTGGATGACAGACTTTCCGTACGGACTAAGATCCTGAGATGCATGAGCTGGAGGTGGGGAACCTGTGCTGTGTGGACACATGAAGGTACAGCCGAACAAAGAACTGTGTTGTATTTTGCTTTATTAATTAACTCCTTTTTCTTTTTGGGGGCAGGGGGCATGATGCAGATTACTGACTTTGCTGTTAATGTTTGAGTTTCATGTTAGATTGAGTGTTAGAATAGTTTGCTGATGTGATATGCCATCCTTTGATATTACGGGTTACCAGCACAAGGTGTGTGTACGTAGCTGCAGGTTGGTATCCTAAATCCCTTTGAATCGTTTTCCTTCTTCCCGGTGATTGCAGCAGAGGTGTGCTCCCTACAAACTGTGTTATTTGTTTAGGCTTTCCGATGGAAAGCGTACATCCGAAGAGCCCTTCTGCCCTGCGTTATTCGTTTGTTTGTGTGCCCCACATTACGCTGCTGGCGACTGACTGTGCCTGACCTTCATTGTCAGCCCCCTCCATCGCCTCGGGCCCCCCCGCCACAGAAGTTTCTGATCAGGCACTTTGGAGCAAGCCAGTCGCAAAGTAAATGATTCTGTAACAAATCTGTGCTCTTCTCCGGGGTATGTTACCTGACGTGTTTGCTGCCAAGGTGGTTTTATTGTTTTGGCTACTGGGTGGAGGGAGGAGACTAGAACAGCAGAGGAGTCATGCTTTTGTTTTGCTTAATTATAATGTATGCTTTTTAATAAAACCTTTTAGTGCCGTGAATTAAATGGCATTGCAGTCCTGCACGAGAAGAAAAATGCTACTGCTGTTGTAGCTGACAGCTGAGTGGTTAGATGGGCAGCGTGGGTCTGAGGCTCAGAAGCCTTTTCTTTGCTGGCTGGAGATACTGCTGGGTAAATGTGTTTACTTTTTCCGTGGTATTTATACTAGTTAATGTGTCGCGCTAGATAAATCTACTTCCTGAGTCCATCTTTCAGCTTGCTCCCTTCCCTCCCAATTGACAAATGGTTTGAGTTTGACACCATTTTATCAGTTGAGCCCCTGCTGGGTGCTGCATGCCTGCTTGGTTCTGCTTTATCCTGAAAAGTGAATTATCTGCAATATTTTGTTAGCATCTAACTAGCAGTTGGCAGGCTTTCCTATATGAACTGATTTAGATTTCAGCACGGGGAGGCTGTTGTCTTTCTCTGCAAAGCCCCGTTGTTGCTCTCCAGGAAAACAAAAGATCCCAGAGCTTTCTGCACTGCAATCTGCTGCTGTCCCACTTTCAAGGAGGTGTTTTGTTTGTTGCGGCAGCTTCCTATCTTAAAATGATAAATTGAGCGGACATGTGCACAGTTTTAAACCTCTGTCTCCAGGGCTTTGTGTTCACTTACGATAAAATACATTATTTTGTGGTAGGCTGTGGTGTGATTTAAACTTGGTTTAAAGATTACAAAGCAAAAGGGAAAGCATCAACATCTTCAGCAGCAGTAGTTTGATGAGGAATAGCTGTCAGGAGAAGAACTCTACTGACTTACCTCAAGTGGGTTGCAAATGCATTAGGGATTCATTAATATTAATAGCAGAACAGACATTTCCTGCGTTCGTTTGACATCTTCCACACTCTTTTTTTCTCCCTTTTTTTTTTTTTAAAGAGCAACTTGGAGTGCAGTTTTAACACTTATTCAAGTTAATACAAGGATGATAAG
Source organism: Cariama cristata (assembly GCF_000690535.1). Lineage (NCBI taxonomy): Eukaryota > Metazoa > Chordata > Aves > Cariamiformes > Cariamidae > Cariama > Cariama cristata. The sequence goes on along the minus strand of NW_009617142.1, from coordinate 6,558 downwards.
CTAAAGTTAAACAGAAGGAGACCCTGAGTGTGTGGGGTCGGTCTCTTGGAATCCTGGAGTGCTTTAGAGAAAGATTGTGGTAAACTCTGGGGTGAGGCTTTCAAGGCAGTCTGCGAAACGGGTCCGCTAGGTACAACTGTAACCAGAAGAAGTGGTTGTCAGAAGAAATTGTTCTGTGAGGGTGACGGGAAGGTCACTATCAAAATGGCATGTAAGGGTTAATAACTGTAGGTTTCGAAGGTGGACACAGTAGTGGCTTGTTCACAAGTTCTGGGGTGAAAAAAGGAAATCCAAACCGATCTTCAGTCTCCAAATGTTTTGTGAGGTTGGCTGAGTAGATCAGTTTAAAAAATAAATAGCTCTAAGGTAATTTTTACTTGTTTTCCATCTTTTAAGTCCTGTGATGCACATTTGCATGCTTCTGCTCTCTCACTAGCAAGATTCCAAGCTTTCTTTAAAAAAATTAAAAAAAAAAAAAAGGAAATTTGAGAAAAACACCAAGTATTTTTGAGACACAAAATAAAAGCAAGAATACTGTCAGCACCAGGAGGGAAGATGTAATTGTGATGATCGTTTTTCAACGTCCTGCCCAGCACATCACAATTTCACCCGCTGAGCCCTTTAAATAGGAGAACGTATGGTGGTAAAGTGAGGCAGGGGCTTGCTTTTTATAGAAAACACTGCTAAGAGTCTCAGCCCGTAAAATGTCAAAAGAAAAAAGATAAGCTCCCCCCAAAAGTGCCTACTCTGGCAAGACTAGTGATGCAGCAGCTACAAAGGCAGTAGTGCACACGAGTTTGGCAGCTCTTACTGGTAGGGCAATTTGAATTGTCAGTGTGCGTCTGCTCTACTTGTTGAGCCTAATGAAAAGTACAGTTTAATCACTGGTGTGCCAAATTGACCATGATTAGCTGTTATTGCAGATTAGTGCATTGTCTGGGGCTCCAGAATTATTGATCCGGGTGCTGTGCTCTGGTGTTTTCTGTGCCCTCTATCGTAACCTCTTCCTAATGCTTAGGAGGGGAGGGAAGCAGGAAAGGAGAGTAGGAGGGAAGAAGTCCAGATGGGAAGAAAACAGGTCCTGAAAAGACCACATAGGAACTAGGTCAGGTACTCTGGAGATTAAAGAAGCATGCTTCATCCCTGGACGCAGGAGGCAGGGACAAGTAGCATACAATTACGAGGAATTAGAACGGCAACAAGTAGTGCAGATTTATCAGCTTTAATTGTCTATTGTCAGGACAGAGCCCTTCTTGTAGATCAGGCGATGCCAATGCTTTAATACCTCTAATGGACTCTCTATTGTGGGATTATCTCTCCTAAGGACAATGTCTTTCTTAAAACTAGTTGTTTTGGGAGAGGGAGGGGAAAAAAAAAAAAAAGAAGAAGAAAAAAAGAAGTAGCTGCAGCCCTCGTTTGTGTTTTTTTTTCTCTCTCTGGTTTGTCACATTCTGCAGGAAGTAGCCGAGAGCCCAGTGTTGCTCTTCTGTCAGCAGCACTATTCCTTCAGGGGAACTGATAGATACCTATTGAACATTAACCCCCTTTGCTCCACCTTCCCCAGCGAGCTCCTCCAGAAACAATAGCTGGTTGATAAAGAGCAGATAAGCAAGGACACCCGGCTTAAGAATCTCTCTGCTATCTTTATTTTAAAAGCTTTCCTGGGTTTTGCAAAGTAAACATTACAACATTTAAAGAAGGATAAGGTGTCAACTATTTAATGAGAAGTTGTGTTTAATAGCAGAGGAATTCTTCCCTCCCCCAGCCAACACACAGGTATGAAAAGACTGTTATTTCACCACCCTGGGGTAGGAAAGGTGGAGAAATGACAACTGTACTCTTAGAAGCTTAAAAAGTGGTCCGTCAGCCCACCCCTGCCAGATTCCCCAATCAGCTCTAAACACGGAGTCACTATTTCGAATCCTTTGGTCCTAGATGCACGGTAGTGGCATTGCTGGATCTGTGATAATCTGTGGGTAAATATTTTTGTTTCCACCATATGTGCTTTGTCATGGTGTGTAGCTGTCGTTTTTGTTAATCTGTTTTGAAACACGCTTCGTGGCCAGTTCTTTGTTTGAGAAAAGTGGCGTGGTTCCATCCGTGGATCTCGCCCTCCTTCTGCTCTGTTCATCAGCTCCACGAGATGGGGCAGCCTGGAGAGTATCTGAAAGGAAAACTGAATTGTGCAGGAAGAGAGTCCGAAGTTCCACCATGGTTCATACCACTATGTGTCATGACTGCCAAGTTGGGAAGAGATGAGAAAGTTGAATTAATGCAATTAATTCTGAGGTGGCTTCATTATTTTGGATTGTTGTGAGCTTGTTGTGGGGCTGATGTCTTTGAAGTATTCACAGGAGTGAGCCTTCTAATACATGCGTACCATCACATCCCTCCTCCATAACAACCTGGAAATCAGCCTATTTTAAAGGGAAATTTCCCAAAGCACACCCTTTTTTCAGTCCTCTGTCGCCAGTAAGGTTGGGAAGTGGTTGGAATGGGTTGGCCTGTTTTCATTCATTTTTCCTCAGACTCATTTGCTAGGGACAGAATATCCAAAACTCCATGTTTAGGATGTGGAAGGTTGATTTTTGCCCTCAGGTTTTCTTGTCCAGTATAAACGTGGGTTGGTAGAAACATGCAAAGACAATACAAGCATTGTCGTCTGGGCTCTCGGCTAACATCCCGACCTTTCCCAGCACCACCGTTGCTCAGAAGCGTGATGGGAAGGCTGATGGTAACCAAGAGGGGAACATCTGTGGTCTTCGCTGTGAGGCATTTCCCTTCTTGGAAGGGACAAGGAGATGGCTCCTTACGTTTAGTCCAGGTTTAGTCCAGTCCCTGAAATCTGCTGCCTTTTCCCACAACAAAAAGAAGTGCAGTGACAAAGCTGCTGCTGCCGTTTTCTCAATACCTTCAGCCCAGCTTGCTTCCTGGGAAACAAGAGTGAGTGGCTTCAGACTGTTTTGTCTTTGTGGCAGTGAAGAGAAAGGCCAGCTTCTCACAGTGACTTCTTGCCCTCCTGATAGCAGGCCCAGAGAGCCTCGGCTCCTTCTTCCCAAACTGAAGCCTCAACAAGAGGAAATGGCTGAAGCTTAGTTTGCGCTTCTGTGTGCTGCAAGAATGTTTTTTCCACTGGAGGAGGGTTGTTCTGGCTTATTCATAAGTCATCTGAGCAGTATTTTAATAAGGCCTAGCTGGAAACAAAAAGGGATATGGTATTTTAGCTTGGGTCCTTTTTTTCTCTTTTTAAGGAAAATTTCTTGAGAGGATAAACCAACAGAAATCAAAAGAGGTGTTAAGGCTTGCACCAGGCAGTAGCTTAGAGTGCAGCCAAAGATCTGCTCTTGGTATTGCACAGCCAAGACAAAAATAAACGTGAAGGCATTTGGAAGTGCTACGAGGCAATGACCAGGGTGCTCTCTAATTAAAGGCAGTCCCTGAGAGCTGCATGTGTTAATTCAAAAGCCTCCTGGCTACAACATACACCACCCCAAATGCCCTTGCAAAAACCTTCATGTAGATGCAAGTGCAATTTTAATTTCTCTCCTTATAGGCAATACCATGCTGAAGTCGTCCAGGGCATACAAAGCCTCTGAGATCATATCTGAAGCCTATAGGCTGTGTTTTGCAAAGGTCAGGCCAGTCTGTGAGAAGGCGGCTGTAACTTTTCCTGTTGCACAGTCACTAGATCATGCGGGGTC